>NC_092798.1:51789277-52005325 GCF_918797505.1 Bemisia tabaci
GGTGGTATCACAATTTCAGGGGATAACCCCTAACTTTTTTTTCTGTGGACCTCCCACTCTCTTTGGTTAGAGTGCAGAGCCGGCAACAGACCCCTGAAATAAAAACCGAGGGGGTCGAGGGGGTTGACGGGAGGGGAGAGGGGGCTGGGGCGGCTACTGGCTGTTGCATCGACGGAGATTGAAGCGAGAAAGACGGAAGACACCCCGGGATCCCGCGGGCTCATGTATAATTAAGAAGTTACACGAATCAGTTGAATTATTTCGCCTCCTCGTTGCGATCGCAATTATTCAACTACAAGAGCACTATTCACTTACAACCCTCCGTCCCCCGGCCTCGGCCCCCGCATCTTCACTCTTTGCTTCCTTTGCTCGGGCCCGGGCGTTTGTGCCCCTATAAATTATGCAACAAACCTTGCACCGCTCCGACCCGGATCGTCTTGGCAGACGCAAACATTCACACACCCTGTGTTTCCCTCTCGCTAGGGGCGGGGGTGGAAAGGGGATAGAACAAACAAAATAATAAATAAGCAGCGCATTAGGCTCTCAATAAGTCAGTGCGCCTGATGAACGCTTACAGCTTTTCCGTGTAACTTATACCCTCGCTCTTCTTTGTCAACGAACGGACCCAGATGAGAGGAAGAAGTCACCTTTCCTCCGTGTCCGTGACTTCCTTCATTCAGTTTTGGCCTTTTTAAGCCGCACAGTAGAGCCACCTTTTGAGAAAAGTCGGACTTGATATTTTTTAATAAAACTGAACATTTTTTAATTAATTTCGTCTCGTTGTACATTTTAAGGGATATTTTTTGAAGGGAACTCTGCGAAGTACCTTTGAAAATTTGCGTTTCGTATTAACAAGGATGTAAGCTTTCGACTTGCCACGTTTTGTCCCAATTATTCCATTGACATGGTTTATTGTGCGTCGTCACAATCAGCAGTTCTCTTGTCTCCCATGAGAACTTTCATCTTAATGGAATGGGTAGGTCTTCAATCAAGCGTTTTGCAACAAGCAAAAAAAATAAATAAAACCACGGGAAGCAGGTTGTTCTTGAGACTGAAACTTCATGTTCTCTTTCTTATTGCCTGTCTTTTTTTCTTTGAAATTTTAACTTCGCATTTTTTTTCTTTCTTTCCGCGGAAAAGTGTGAGGCGTTTTCCTCCTTGAAACGAAACTGCGATAAAATTTCATGAAGTAAAAAATCCATCTCTGCCTAAAGAATCAATCTCTAATGTATTAAAATTTCAATTTGGGACACCCTAAATTCAAAGTCTACCGCTATCATCCTTCTGAAAACTTGCCTTGAATGCTGGACTTTTTTTTTTTTTTGAAAACCAAAATTGACTCCTAACAACTACTCATACTAGGATTTCTCGAATAAAAAGAAGAAACAATCTAACGAGTAGCTACCGTACAACTTTCCAAACCGAATCAAACGCTGACCTAAAAAAGACTGTCGGTCACAACAAGACGGCTCAATAACCGCTACACAAACACCGGTAAAATAGACCACCCTATAATAATCAACAACCGCGTAAGTCCAACCGAACCCCTGAAGAAATCCGCGGTTTTGCTCGGCGAGGAGTTCAGCCAGGGGTGAAAAAAGACGTCGGCGCGGCAGCACAAAGCCCTCGAGTTGCGACATGGGCGCCAAACCCGGGGGTAGGCGCGTCTGCCTGCGCCTTCAAAAGCGGCCCTTCGGCAACCCGGGCGGCGCGTAATTGAAACAAATTTACATGGGTACAAACGGCCGGGCCGGGCGGACATTTCATCGCAATTAGTTTCCCATTTAAGCCCTTTGTGTAAATAAAGGAACCTCGGGTTATTTTCAAGTCGATTCTGGTTATCGTGTTTGCTCTTCAATGCCGCCGCGCTAAGGAACAACGCCGTTTCAACCTCGGAACGTTGCCAAATTTCCCTCCATAAAATGCGATTTTCCCACAGAACTCGTCAATAGTTTTCTACCAAACTTTCAAGAAATTTTCCTCGCACTTAAATTTAGCGTAACTAAACTTTTTTATGAAAAATATGCATGAATTTTGTTGAAAATTATTTTCTAATCGAGAAAAATGTGACGATATTCGAAAGCTCATACGTCGTTTTCGCTGCAACACAGCGTAATGGAGCCGTGGTGTCGTATAATCCCCTCGCAGCGCCTTCCGCGGATCGATATAGGCAACTTTGATTACATTATCCGCATAATGACTGTTTATTAAGATTTCCGTCGGATCGAGTAAAAATCCGCTCCTTCGATTTGCGCCCCGCTCTGGCTAATTGGTTCGCTCCGCGCTTCACGCAGGCGGGGAAGGGGGGAGGTCGGCCAATAGAAAACGAATAATAAAAGTTAATAACGCGCTTTCGATGAGCCACTCCGCATGAATTACTTTTCTACCGCCGATATCAATCGGGTGCGGATCTTGAGGGCCGATCTGCATGAGACCCGGGAACTTTTTATCGCTTTACCGATTGTGGCGGTCTGTATGGATATTAAGCGAACTCATCAGAGATTTCAAAGTTGTGTAACCTGAGGGAGGTGAAAAAGATAAAAAAAAAACCCAGCTGTAATGTTGTTCCACTAGGATCTCTACAGCAGTGGCGTGGCGCGCTTTGCCATTTATCGATTGATCTGCCACACCGAAAAAAAAGATTGGTAGAATTTTCCATTCCTTCACGCTGTATTTTAAACAGCGAGAATTCAGAGCCGATTCTACGAGGGAAATGGTTACTTGTACCAGTTTATAGTAACATTTACCTTTCTTCTGGCAGAATTGACTCTGAATTGACGGTGTGTGAAATACAGTATGAAGGAATGGTAAACTCAACCTATCTTTTTTCTCGGTGATTCGGGCCGCGTTTAGTAGAAAGGAATCAAGCCACATCAGCTATTGCCAATTTTAACTGGGCTATTCGATTTTCTACATGAAAGCGGTTGTGTAGATTCTTTTGAAAATTCTAAGTTTGCTTCGTACTATGCAAAAAATTCACTGACATTTGCACAAAAATCCGCACAACTAATTTCATGTAAAAAATTAAATTGCCCAATGAAATTTGGCAATAGCTGGTGGCTTGGCTCTTTTCTGCCTAGAGCGGCCCATTTAAACCTATGGAAAAGGATCGGTAACAGGGTGTTCGCAACGCAGACCTTAATAATCGATTTTTTACCGTGGTTTCAAATGGAGAAATATCGATAAATCGATCATCCACGCCTTGCCTTCGCGTCTACAGCTTTTAAAGGCGGTGCGATGGTCGATCGATCAATTGATGATTCATATTCCATGAAGCCTCGAGACGGTCAGCCCTAGTTCATGGAGACAAATTTTTCAGCTGAGCCGTTTCTGTTGATTTCGGTTGAGAAATCTTATTGTGAGATTTTTACGGAAAACTCTCTTCCATGAAATAATTTAAAATCGAGTTATCGATGCCGGACTACGTGAAAGTAGTGTCCTATGAACACTGAACAGTAGCGACTCTTGAAAGTTGACAAGACTGTTTTTCTTCTATTTACATGTATGTGTAACAATCGATTCTCGATGAAGCAGCTTGTTTCACCTGGAATCGATATTTTCAATGGCTTTACATGGAGGGAAAGCATTGTTGCCAACTTGCAAAATCGCCACTGCCTATGACCCTTTTTGTACATGAGATGCTCATCAAAGTACAAACATTATATCAGCCCGGAGTTGCGTCGTCGGTTTGAGGTTTGAAGTGCAAAAAATATAGTACCATGAAAAAGGTGTTTACATATTGAATCTGTCATGGCCGCTACACCGCCTATCTGGATGACGAGGAAACCTCGGCACTTCGATAATTGGTAACCAAATTGAACTTTACCGAGTAACTAATTCTTCAGCGGGCCGATTGTTAAACTTGATAAACTTTCTGGGCAGGAAAACTGACGCTCCTTCAGCTGTGTGGGAATGCAACTTGCACAGTCTTAGAGTTTGAATAGTCGCATGCTGGCGCCTTTACCATCAGCACAAAACGCCTACAAACCTAAGGGGATACTTCACGCATTGCGCTATGCTTGAAGTATCCCCTTAGGTTTGTAGGCGCCAATGAGCGTTTCTAGCTGGCAGCACGCCGCGCTGCGCCGCGCCGCAATTAAGAGCTCCCTACAATTAAGAGGTCCGGGTGATGAAATCTTGGTAATTTGATATCAAATTCGAAATTAGCGATTCAAAAAACATCAGTACCGAAACTTTCGTGATCTCTCAGTCATTATTTGACTTATTTCTTCCTATTCTTGAGTTTAGGACCATAGTGCGCCGCGGGCGGCGGCTCATGAAATTCTCCCCCTGTGCTCAATCGTTATTTTACATCAGTTACGGGAAATTTGAATCGCCCAGTCAAAGGAAAAACATCAGTCTGCTTCAATCAAATCGCGCACTACAACAATTCTGGCGGATTCCTTAATCTGGCGTTACTCCTTCTCTACCTTGAGTTGTTCAAAGTGATAACAACTTGTAACAGCTGAGCCAAAGCATCTAAGTTAAGGTTGCCATATTTTCATATTGCAGAGACTTTAGGGTAACTTTTAGTGTGCGATTTGACTCACGTAGACTTTTGCTTTTTCATGAGCCGGAAGTTTGACTTTACGCGTGTCACGAAACATTAAGTACCTTCGTTAGGAGTTATTATCCAGTGATTTTCGTTGCTCGAATCTGGTTTTTTTTGTAAAATTTTGGCCAAGAAACATGTCGACGGTGTAAGGTTGCAATCACATAACTCGATTTGCGACGTCGCAGACTTCCTATAATACTTTATTCTTATAACGGAAAACTACTCAAAGGCAATTCTTTAAAACTGTCTTGATTTTTCTTCTCTGTACGAAGAAAATTCTGCAAAAACTTCAAGGAATGGTGTCAATTTGTTCTCCTTTAAAAAAACAACATAGAGGCGGAGATTTTCAGACACCGCAAACAAGTTACGTGATTGCCGACTTACACCACCGATGTTTCATGCTTAAATTTGTACCTCTTCTACTGCTCCATTCGTAATATCGCCTTCAGGCAAGACGGGCTGACACAGCGGCAGTGATCTTCGAACCGAAGCTCTATAGCTTTAACAGTATAGTCTGCCGTACTAAGGAAAAACACCGTAGAAGCCTTCAGGCGTTGCCAAATTTCCTTTAATAAAACACGAATTTTCGGGAAAATTTGTAAACGTTTTTCCTCCAATTTTTCAGATCATTTTTCGCAATTTCACCTACATTTCCTGAAAATTCCAGGGAAAAATATCCATAGCTTTCTCCAAAAATAGACATTTTATCGAAGGAAATTTGGCAACTCTCGAATGTTGATACGGCGTTTTTCCTCAGCACGACAGTAGTAACAGCGAGATTTATTGAGTATTTACGCCTTAGATTCGGCACTCCGGAGCGGAACAACTCGAAGAGTTGCAACGTTCACGCTAAATTGGTTTTAGGACACAGATCAGCTTAGTGGAAAGTTCAATATTAAAGAAGAAAGAGGTATGTCAGATTCGCGATGCCAAAGCCCCCGGGGGGGAGGGGGGGAGGTCGTAACAACGGGAGTAAAAGGGGGGGGGGGAGCAGGCGGGGGTCCTTTGAGATGAACGTCACCGAGGGCGAACGTGTCACTTTGCTCCAAGTGCATGATAATTCTTTCAATTTCCAGCAAAATAACTCGGATCGCGACTTGTGCCCTTTCATACTCGACTGACTCCTCCCTCGCCGAAGCCTCTCTCGGCGCACAGTGGATCGAGTCAATTGGAGAGGTCGGACATGAAATTTTTGACTAAAACTGCAAATTTTGGTGTTTATTTCGTCACATTTTAAATTTCAAGGGGTGATCCTAGGAGAAAATTTCACGAGAAAACCAATGGAACCACTTTTAGAACCTCAAAATTTTGTATAAACGGAGTTATAAGCGTTTGAAGTTTCCAAATTTTGTCCGACCTTTCCTACTGACTCGATCCACAGTGCGGCGACGACGGATTCCGCGAGGATCGCTGAGAATGAGGACAGACCGATGAAACGCGGGGCGGCAGGGGGAGGGGGGGGGTCGGCGAGAGTGTATTGGGAAAGTAATAAATAAAAGGAAACTCATATAACGAGAGCTCTGACGGCTTGAATTTTAATAAACGTTTTTTTCCCTTCTTTTACCACCGCCGCCGCCCCCCCCCCCCCCGCGACGTGCTTAACCCTTCTTTGGCTCCGTCTCGAGGAAGTCGAGCCGCTGACCTTGAGCTTAGTAATTTTAAGCCCGAGGGGAAGTTGCTCACGCATGTGAACCGAGGAAGCTTCGGTTGTAAAACTTCCTATTTTTGAAAAGGGAGGCTTCTTAGGGGCGGAAGTTTTACTCTGGCCCTTCCCCTCTCTTGCACGAGCTTAATATTTTTGCGAAGAATTCGGCTCGGAAAGCTTTTAAAACGCATCTTCCGCAGGCGTTTCTCTTCGCATCGACTATACCTACTTTTGACGTCTGTCTTAAGGAATATCGTAACTTGATGGATCGATTGGTTGGGCGGTTTTCAGCGAAGGGAGGATTTTTGGGAAATGAAAGGTCTACTCGTTAGTGGATGGGGGAAGTTTTCAGGAAATGGCAGTGTAAACTTAAGCCTGTGTCACACTATCAAAGCTAGCCATCAAAATATCAAGGTCAGGTGTTGAGATTGGCTTATTCAATGACTTGGACCAATCACAGCACTAATTGACTTGGACATTTTGAAGGAGTATTTTGCTAGCGTGACACAGGCTTTAGAATGCCTACATGGCAGTGGCGTGCTTTGCGATGTATCGATATTTCCTCATTTGAGGCTGTGGTAAATAATAATCGATTATTAAGGTGTTCGCAGCGAACACCCTTTTTATCGATACTTTTCCATGGGTTTAAATGACCGATCAATCGATATATCGCAAAGTACGCTACATGAGGAGAGTACGGTCATGTCGGTCATTTTGGAGGCTAGGCAATGGAGCTTTCAGGGTCCAAAAGGGCAGCCAACCTATGAACTCATATTTTCTTCCATGATTCATCATTACAATTATGACGACTTGTTGTTCGTACCCACGTAATCACGCTGACACCTCGTTACAAAACCGCATTTTTTACAAATGGACGTACATGAGCCCAGAAACCCATAAAGATACATGCATGACAGGGCTCACGTTATGATGCACAAAGTTCCGTTTGGCAGAAATACGTCCAAATAACAGCCATGATACTTTTTTCATTTTTTTTATAACGTTGTTCATCAGTTTCAATAATGAGCCTGCAGATCATGGAGTTGGGCATTATAAAAGTACCCACTAACATTCTTTCTTGTTCGCGTAGATGGCTCTACAGCTCACAAGTCATGGTGACTGCTTCCACCACTGCGAGGGCAATGGTGGGGAAACTCCGGTACTTGAACGTATTAAATGCATTGCCTCCGACACTTATGGAAGGGGGTAAGATCAGGTCCTGAGCATTAAGTTCATTTTCATGGGCGTGATTAAATTTAGCCTCAGTTTGCAAAGCTTAAACTGTTGACGATAGACGCCATGTTCAAGCCGATGCCCCACGCGTTCGGGCTGTCGTGAGACTCTTCAATTCCTCGTCGCCACGCGCATCCTTGCCGAAATAGCCGTCAAAATCAGCACAATTCCGCATAAAACTAAGCGTGGAATATGTACACGAAATCTGGCAACTGTGGGTCGTGTGCCTGCAGTTGTCTGCCTGTCTGTCTCGTTCTTGCTGATATTTTGCTCGTGCTTGGATTTTCGCTGTTGTCGGTTTTGTCATTTAAATATCATAAATGGAGTTAGGAAATTGGAAAATATCTAAAATGGACTTATTAATAAAGAAAAATCCATCGACGGCCTGATTGTAAAGCCACGTATCTCCATTACGGAGTTTCAAAATTTCAATTTCTGTTTTATTCTTTCGAAGAGAAACAATACAACTTTATAGCTTGAAATTTTTAAACAATATTCTATTTACAGAGGAGAGAAATCAAGGAAGTTATCAGAACATTACTTGGAGTAATTTTTTATGGACAAAAAAAAGTATGACAAGAAATCTACAACGTCGGATACGGAGATACGTGGTTTCGCAATTTGGCAATCGATATCTATTTAGTGGATGAATTTGCCTTAAATTTATTTTATTTGAACGTTCTCACCCATCAGCCTTTCATTGAAACTCATCAGTATTCATTTTGTGCTCTAATCCTTGTTGGTATTTCTGCGTTCTTCTCTCTTAAAGCATATACACATATAAATGCTTAGTTTGGGGTGGTCTTAAATTGCCGAGACGGTGGCCTTTAGCGGATGAAACATTTTTCTTGTGCGTTTTTGCAGAAAGGTCCGTATTGTTTAATGGTGCATCAAACGAACGATCCGAGAAGCAAGCGAAACTCAGTGCATTCTTGAATTAAGAAGAAAATATGCTTATATCAAGCAGAAAGTCGCTTAAATCATTTAAAAATTTGCTTGCTACAAGCATTTGTATGCTTGACGCAAAATGAAATAACCTTCTTGACCCCAGATTTGAGTAATTTGTTTGTTTGTTTTTTTTCAGTACGCTAGAAAAAAAAAGTCTATTGGATCCAAAGTTCAGACTCTCAAATAATTTGACAAGAAAATATACTCTTGATCCAATCGGAATTTTGCTTGAATCGAAAGGAAATCCACACAAATTGGACGTATTTCTATCAAACGGCACTATGTGCATTGAGACATGAGCCCTGAGACCCATATGAATATGTGCATAACAGGGCTCACGTCATTTTGCACATAGCTCCGTTTGATAAAAATAAGTCCAATCAAGACACCTGGATTTCGATTCAAGCGAAAATCCGATTGAATCAATAATATTTTTTTTTTTTTTTTTTTTTTTTTTTTTGTCGAAATGTTTGAGAGTCTAAACTCTACATCCAAGACACTTTTTTCGAGTGTCCTTGTCTTATGTTAAGAAAGTATGCACTCCTTCGATATTTAACATGGATACTGAGTGTTCCTAAAACTGCACGAGGGCCTTCTTTTCAAACTTAAATGTAGCTGAATGCAGATTCTATTGCTTCGTTCTATTTAGCTTAGAATGAATTTTATATCTGGTTTTAGGCGTGATTTGTCAGCTGCGGGTGTGGAATCTGTTCTCTTTGAAACGCCATTCAAACCGCGAATGAGTGTTTGTTCAAACGGGTGTCACTTACTTATGATTCCAGTACCACTGAGGAACCGACATACATCTCGACTCAATTTGCGACGTCATGCGGTGCAGCACCGACGAAATCTAGTCCCTCGACAAACCCCGTCAACCACAATCAGCCTGCGGTTTGGAAACGCATCGATAGATCGATGACGAGACTTTGCGCTGAAGGAAAATTTTGGTTGGAGGAATACAACTTCACTTCATACGACTCAGAAAACTAGAGTAACTTGATAGAGAGCGTTTGGAAATCTCGCCCCTCTACTTTCCTTTGAGGTCTGAGGACCCAAAATTGAAGAAAATGCTCTTTATATAATCGGATTTTTGCTTAGATCGAGAACCAAACCTCTTAATTAAAGCGGATATTTTTTTGATTCAAGCTAAAATCCGATTGAATCAAGAGTACTTTTTCTTGTCATTGTTTTCAAGAGTCTGGACTCCAGATCGAGGCGACTTTTTTCTCCTGTGTTGTTTTGGATTTTGAAGATGAGTTATTGCCAATTTTTGACGGCTATCAACAGCTGCACTTGCTTCCGACTTACTATATCCATCCATGATGATCTTTCTCAAAAATAACAGATGATTAACCCTAAATCTATGTAAACACGTCGGAATTATGCATTTGAATAAAGTTGTTGGTGCGATATGCAAATAGAACTACATTTTAAGTCATTTTGTATTTACAGATACTTACAGCGTCCGCCAATTTTGGGTCCTGAGAACTCCGTGAAGCTCATGATGGAGGAGCCAATTAAAAACGATAGCCACATAGCGATACTCTCTCTATCAAATTACTATACCGTAAACAAATATAGGCTCGGATAACCAAAATTGCTCGTAGGATGAGACTCTTTCGTGAGTCTCAGAGTATCGACCGACAAATAAAGAAACGAAAAAAGCCAAACTTAATTTCTAAGATTGGAAAGTTCAGATACTTAAACCGCATAGTTAGATGGATCATATGAATCAATGATCGGTTGTCTTAAAAAAGATAACCTCTGTATGAATTTATAACCGGGCGAATTTCTTGGAGCTAAGGCGATATTTCTACGATCTAAAAAATTTAAATTCAAGCGACCGTTGACAATTTTAACGCCTTCAATTTTTCCGCAGTCAACACGCACATTCGTGAAACACGAATAGTTGTATCCAGAACCTTGGTGAAGATATTGGCAAGGGAATTTTTCTACAGGCACATAAAAATGAGAATTTTTCCTTGCGATCAGCCAAATTTGGTGACATTTTCAGGAGGATTTTGAAACGTTCGAATGAACGTATCCTTCATGCATCCCTTCGATTCAAAAGGGACCAAATTTTATCGGATATTGCTCTAGTAGACAGAGAAGACAGACTTTACCCTAAGAAACGACACTCGATGAGGGTGTCTTACAGACGCAGTTTCAGTGGGAGGAGCCCCCACGAGGCAATGTAAATTTTTTCACCCTGTACCCCTCAACCAGTGTCAGGAGAGATAATATATCACCATTCGAACACTTTCCAGCCCGACCCTGATGGGGAAAAAGATAGTTCAATAGTCCTTAAAGTCCATTCCATCCTGTTGCAACCATGCGTTGCCATTTGAGAAATTGCGATAATTTTTTACAATGGGTACACAGAACGAGAGATCGTTTGGAAAATGTAACATTTTTTGTAAAGAGACTTAGCTTTTTTGCAGGGTCTCCTCTGACACCTCCACAAAATGTGGCTTATTTGTACAACAATGGATGATAAATGATAATTTGAAGATTTTTCTATCGGGTTAAAAGACAGAAGGAAAACTATGCGATACTGCATGTAGCAATTTGCCTTAAAGTAAATCATATAGTTTCCCGAAATAAGGAAGGTAACTCCACTGCAAGGTCACAAAATTGACGCAAGCAATTTACTGTTTTACTGATATAAGCAGATGGTGAAATTTCGAATCAAAATTTCGCTGATATTTGCGTGTAAATAAAGAAAAGTCAGTTGAAAAGGCAAAAAATGTTTCCTACACAAATAAAATTTGCGAGTAAAGATTCATCACGGTTGGAATAGAGCTACGCTTTTTTCTGTTTGGGAGTGAACAAAATTGTTAAAAATAGAATAAGTTAATCGTTACTACCGTTATACCTTTACCACTACCGTTACCGCAAGTCGTTACCTTTAATTATGTTGAATTTGAAAGTTATGAGTGACGATTAAGGTTTCTGGTGCACAACAAATAATATCGTCGAAAAATTATAGTTTTAAACCTCACGTAACTAATTTTTCATTGGATTTTTGATCATTTGTCTCTTTTCTCCTGACTGTGGCCATCCTATAAAGGATAGCATCACAAAAATTAATTGTGCAGCTCTTGAAACTTGAGCAAAAAACCTAGAAGGGCCGGAAGTCTCGTATTCATGACGGTGCTTGGCAAGGAGGGATTCATTCCAACATCCTTTTTTTTGCCAATGTCACTAGAAAATAAACTGCGCTGCTCTTGTTTTTGAAATCGCAAGAGAAACATGACTTTTTTCGAGGTTGGTCGCAGCTTTTTCTTCCTTTTTGCTTCCGATTTTCCGCTGCTTAGTCGACTCGAACGACTTCCAATAATTTACTGGGATATTCCTAACGCGGGTCTTTTCACGACTTGCCTTTTTTATGTTCAGCTTCAGAATTCGACTCACGTTCGGGTTCTTTTTTGTTTGCTCTATATAAAACTCTGTCCACTCCCCGGAGAAGTAACTATATTCGAAACGCATTGCACTAATGTCTTGCGTTTATTGCCTCAGGGCAAAATCGAACAATACCCCTCTCAAAACAAAATTATCGCTGCTGACTCGCTCAGCTTATATGATGGACTCTATTTTATGATTATTTTATCTTATTTCACTTTTTTTCTATCAAGATACTTGAATAACTTGTATTCATATATTGATAGTTGAATAATTGGGTGCGCATATTACATCAAACAATTTTGTGAAACAGACTCGTCCTCACTGACTTTAAATGATTAATAACAAAGAAAATAAGAAACATAAAAATAATCGGACGCATGATCTGGTTTGTGTTGTTTTCCCTTTCTTTATAAGTTATGGGTGCTTGAGAGTTTTTCTGAAAAAGTGCAAACCAGAGCAAACAACCCACAATGGTTGGGTCCAAAAGTAGTCTGGGGGTGGACCCCTTCTCTTAGAAGACGTTGGTATGCTCTTGAATGGTCACGTATTAAACTTCATGTGATTGTCGAAAGATCATATTATTAGAAACGCGCTACTACTCTCCAGTGACTCGCGCAACGCAGCTTCGTGATTCTCCTTCAATTAGTCGGTTATGCAAAATAACTGTCGTTACGCTCGAATAGTGGTATCAAGATTTTACATGCTCTGTTACGGGCGCGTTGAAGGCGCAAAGCAGTTTGATTTCTCAATGATTCCACGTGAATTGTATTGCCTTAACGATACCGCAACCGCTGTTTTGGAGCCAATGGAACAACATTGACGTTTAAGGATAATATTTCCCTCGAAAATTCTCATTTTCAGTTTGAAAAATGTCTCGGATAGTTCTATGATTTGTCTATTGATAAATATTAAAACAATTTTGAGACATATAAATTGAACTTTTGCAGATATTTTGCTATTCAAAACTTGTTGAAAATACGTTGATGTTGATCTCAGAAACCATAACATGCGTACACCGATTATTTACACCGTATGCGTAAAATAAAACAATATTTCGACAGGGAAACTCCAAAACGAGTGCCATCTTTTATTTCTTGTAGGAAATTATACTCAACTGAAAATTTTACATACTGCCATGATTTTCCCTCTCTGAGCGAGGAAAAACCTGTGAAATCTTCAAAGAATTATGTTGATTTTGATGTATTTCTGATAGACGGAACCAGAGACAGATGGGAAAGGAGGGGCTCCTTAGTTGACGGCCGTAAGAATGAAAGGGAATTATAAAGCGCCAGTGACGTCAGCGGCGACGACCGGATCGAGAGATAACCCCTTCAAAGTGGTCTTCGACTCATAATCCCTGTCCACAACGCTCTTTTCCGACGCCCCCAGCTCATGAATGCCGCATGCAGTTTACGCTTAGTTCCGTTCGGTAGAATGTAGAATCCCGCTTTCCCATTTTTCTGAAGGGAATCACGCCCACTTTTTCAGTTTTTCTTGTCCAGTTTCTAAAGCGCACCTCATCTCTCCCGCTCGTGTATCGTTCCGTTCAGCAGAAATACGTCCATTTGTTCTCTTAAAAAAATTGATTGCTGATTTAACAATTAAATTGTTGGCAAATATGTCCGACATGTTTCAAATGTACACTTTGCAATACTGCCGCGCGAAGGAAGAACGCCGTATTAGCCTTCAGAGGTTGTCGAATACCCTTCAACAAAGCACGAATTTTCAGGAACATTTGTAAATAGTTTCCTTCCCATTTTTCAGGAAATTGTGTTCGTGATTTTTTCTAGATTAGAATCTAGAATTTCTTACCTAGATTTTCTGAAAATTTGAAGGAAAAACATTCACAAATTTCTACAAAGATGAATATTTTCTGAGAAAAAATGTGGCAACATTAGAATGTTCATATGGCGTTTTATCCTTAGCACGGCAGAATAGTGGAAAGCTAATTCTACCCCAGGAGTGATTAAATTAGCATGTTTTTATTGTAAAATCTACGTTGAAACAAGTCGGAAAATTTTTTTTATCAACGAAATTTTTAAATCAGCAATATCATCTTTCTCCGTGCAAAGCGAAGATTTTGAACCACCAGAATGGAGATGCGTGGTTTGGGAGCTTCGCCGTCCCCATACTGTTTATATGATGCACATGAATAAAAGAGAATGTAACTAACCTGGATTATAGGAGACAGTCTGCCGCCTGGTGACGTTGGTGGCGGGGATTTTAAGTTCACATACTATCACAGTCGAAGTGGTCAGTTCTGCCTCCGGTAGAACCGTCGAGGCCATGATGTCGTACACGGCGCCTCGCGCCAGTGTCTCTACCGAGGCACCTTTTACGGGAGCTCTGTAATCATAAAAAAAAAAAAACTCATGAAAAATAGATAAAAGATATAGATAGATAAAACTTTATTATGCTCCTTTTTACAGTATAACAAGATTATTTAAATAAGTGCGAACAAAAGAAAAGTAACATAATAAAACCACCCACTAAGGTTGGACCTTGTGTCGGGTGGGGTCTTATTAATTGAAAAATAAATGTTCACTAATCATTAGAAAATTAAAGAAAGGCGGAACAAGAAGAGAAAAAAAAAAGAAGTAGTAGTAGTAAAATAATTTTATTTTAAAGCGGTGCTTTAGCATCTAAGGCCAAAAAAAAGAAATAAGAAAGAAAGAAAGAAAGAAAGGAAGGAAGAAAGAAAGAAGAGAAAAAAAACCACTTTATCCCCTTCCCAACCCCCGATTACCCTTTCTCCTTCCTCTTTTTGTAGATTATTCTGGGTTAAATCTTTTTACGTCTGACAGAGACCAACTTCTGCTCTTTATAGAGTCTCTTAAAGTGGGTTTTGCGGTGTTTTTTCATTTTCAGTTGCAGATACCGTCACCTTCTGGCCAATGTATAATAAGCGCCATGCGACGCACAGTGGAGCGAGTTAATAGAGAAGTCGAATTTTTGACAAAAATTGTAAAATTTAACGTTTATCTCGTCACAGGTTTGATTTTAAGGGGTGCTTTTCACAGACAATTTTACGAGAAAACCAATTAAACTACTTTTAAAACATCAAAATTTCATTTTAATGAAGATATACGCTTTTAAAGTTTTTAAATCATGTCCGACCTCTCCCACTGACTCGATCCCCTGTGCGACGTTTCAAAATTTCCACCGTCATTTTATTTTTTTTATAGAAGAATTGTTGGTTGAATGGTTGAATGGGTGAATGGTTGGTTGGCTGTTGGTTGAGGTGAATTTTATAGGCAGCACGAAGAAAATTCAGTGGAATTTTCGAACAGCTTCGTTGAACAATACCTCTGTAGAGAAATGAAAGCGGCGCGGAAATTTTGAAACGTCGCATTATGCTTGTGTTACTTTGGCCGGCAGGCGACGATACACGTTCTTCTTCGATCCCCACTTCGAATTTCATATCCATCCTTCTTTAAAATTACAGGGTGATGTAGAAGTCCTGCACCACCCCTATAACTCCTAAGTTTTTTGCTGTTTTGAGGGTACTCCCTTAAACATTAGAAGCGTTCCTAGAAGTTTTTTCCGTCTGCCTGGGAGCACAAAGAACAGCATTTCTTGAAAGCTATTTTGATTTTTCCTCATTGTGTAATAATACTCTACGGAAACGAACAATAATGGTTCCTCATCCTTCGATAAAAAAAAAGAACTTTGAAATACTACGAATGAGATGCGCGAATTTGCAGTTTCAGCGTTGATATGATTTTCCTCCATGCCAATGGACTTATGTTGTTTTGATGCGTCCAGTTGGACCGATGATTTTTTATTACAGTACTGCGATATTATTTTTTCTTGAGTAAAGAAGCAACTGCTTGCGTATCCGGACTCCACGAATCATAAAAAACACAGGAACTGAACAGAATTTTTCCATACACTCAACTGCACCGTTTGATCCCGTCATTCGAGAAAAAACTGTCAAAGTCCGACAACAATGTTCAATTAGGGACTCAGATTTCCTCCGGTTGATTTTTAGGGACAGCCCTCGGGCAATCACTCCATCAAAAGCGCTCGATTACAAAAATATAAGTTTCGACAGTGACTAGAATAAATTAATAATGTAAACCTGAGGTGATTGAAACTCGATTTCCGTGATGGATTTACAGTGTTCGGTTCTCAGGATCAATTTTGAACTTTCTCTCCCCTCTTGATTGGCCATGCAGTATGTCCAAACAGACACTCTGCCATGGCATGGGTTTGGGGAAAACTTTTGTCACGCTTGTGTCACCAAACAAGGTAGCGCTATAAAAGCCTAAACTTCTCAGTTAAATAAGCAATAGGCTCATGATCCCATAAAATACACCTCCTGAGTAAAACGTCTATAACACTGAAAAACAATATTCTGTCCCTACGTTGAAGATAAACCGAGTCAACTTTGAGCCTACTTTTGAGTCAAAGCTGACTATATTTCGTTTCATTTGTCTCTGACTATCTCTAATTGAATCTAAAATGACAATAATTAACTTTAAATTATTTGTAATGCCCTGTTTAAATGGGAACTGCTGAGTAAATTGAACACGATAGGAGGTCATTGGTTGATAAATTGGAAAATTATTAGAGAAGATATGACACAATGATCTAATCTGCTAGAATACAAGTGGCTAGGTGGGGAATGCCGCCGGATGACGTCGCCAGGCGGTGAATTTTTCAACTTTTAAATCTAATTTTATGGTACTTCCCACATTAGGTAAAAAATATGAAAAATACCGCAAAATCATTTCTTTCACCACTTTCAGACGAATCACCAAAAAATTGCGTGCAAATTCTCCATTGCAGCTTTTCTAGAGGTTGTTTATAGAGAAAACTCTATTGCTTAGAAAAAAATTCGAAGAAATCATTCATAGGTCCACGGAGGCTTTCTTTAGTCCAAGCTTTGATCATGGCAATACGCGGAGGATACCCCCGGATTTTCAGAAAAAAGAGCCACTTTTGACGAGGTTTTGCGGGCGTCATTTTCAGAATTTGAACAGTGAACTTGAGCGATGAAAGAAGTACGGGCGGTGGTATACCCGGTATACGGGTGTGGAAGGAGGGAGGGAGGGCGAAACCCATTCGGCAAAAATGAGAGCAAAAGCACGTATATTGATTAATGAAACACACGCCTTACGAGTGCGCCAGTAATCCAATGCTCAAGGAATCTCGGCCCTTTTATGTGTTTTTACGTGTCCCTCCCCTTTTTGAACTACCGTCTTCTTTTGCCCCGCACCTGCCAGACCGCGCTATGGAATGGAATATTTTTTGCATGGCTCCAGTCAATATGGACCGCACTTTCCTACAAAAAAGGGAGGGTATACTAAAAAATTATCAATTTTAGAAGGATGCCGGATCTTGCCGATAAATACTTTTAAATGGAAATAAATTCAGGACTTTGGTTGCTATTTCTTCACCGAAGAATCAAACGGTCAGTTTGTACCTGTCTAAGTTGACTCCAACATACAGTGTTTTCTTTCCAATTGTGGAATTGTGAAAATTTGTTCTATGTTCACTGAATGATTTGCATTCCTTTAAAATATTCTATCAAGGGTTTTTGCCCATTACGAAACTACCAATTTATTTCAGTCTACATCTTGTTCGCTTATTATATAAACCCTTCAAATAAATGTGTTCTTTGTGCTTACTTTTTGCAAAAACGCCCTGAAACCGAATGCCCTATATTTTGCAGCTAAAATCACTGACAGTTTTGTTGTCCATTGGTAAAGCAAATTAAATAAAGAACTTCATCATAAATTTAAAATTTTACACCATTTTTCCGGACTTGCATTGCAATTTATTTGAAAATAATTTGATTACATCCCATTGATCCATCATTATAGAGTGATATGTCTGGTTTAATATCCAAGTTTCCAAGTTTTTCCTCCAACTTGCAAGTCAGAGACCTCGCCGTGTCAAAGTCTCTGGAGAAAAGAATTCCTTACTTGTCCCTAATTTTTGAGGGTTTGATCTCCACTTGGCAGCTCCTTTTCAGCAAGAGCTCCACTTTATTTATGGCAATCAAATTTTTTTCACAAAAAAGTCTTAAAAACCAAAATAATAAATTGATCGAACGCTGAAACGTTCTCGACAGTGCTACGGAACCATCTTAAGAAGAACCAAAATTTTGTCAATAATCAGACAACCCCGCCGAAGACTTTATCACACGCGCGTAGCGATGCCAAGGCGGGCGGGCGCCTACATTATCGTGCCTCCCTTCCTCCACCCCGCGTCGTGCCCGGTATGAAAATGGAAATGCAGCGGGCATTGTATTTTTCCGGAGGGAGACATCCCAACATTTCTTACTTTACGCGATCCTGTCTGTCAGTTTTAGCGTCACCCTCTCCCGGACCCGAACCCGTCGGAGGCGCCGCGCGAGGAGGCGAAGAATTTTTCAATTCCGGCCCGGGTTCGGGCCGCCAGAAAAAACGCGTACCGACTTTGAGACCGATTTCCAGGTATTCCGCGTATTTCACGCTACCTTGCGTCGGTTCCTTCCGGTGTTTGGGAATCTGAAAGATTCCTCTGATATTTTATGTGCCTCGAGTAGGGTTAATATACTTTTTATGGGAGGGTCATTCGACGATAAAACGATTTCGGTACCTTCGTGAAAGAATATTACCATTTAGATTAATCTTGATTTTTTTTTATCATAAATGTGTCGCTGGCAATCAGCAATCGCCGGCAATTTGCAAGCTCCGTACTTGTCAATTCGTCAAATTGCAATTACAATAACATCGATGTAGTAAAAGTTTCTTTAGCGAAGAAATTCAAGGCACGACTTCAGCTTTGAACGCCTTCAAATCCAGCGATACTCTCCGCTTTGCCAAGGAGTTAGTTTAGTTGCTTAACCAAACCAAACCCAACGCAGATTATTGATGGCATTTCACGAACTCGCGTGTATTTAGCTGGTACCATGCATTCAAGAAGAAATGTTTGAATTCAAAGCATAATAATCACTACTTCCTATCTCGTTTTTTCACATTGAAATTTTTTAATTTGTTGATTCAACACGAATAGATTACAATTTTCCGGCGATTACTAATTGCCTGCGACAGATGCACGGATTTAACTTGCATCAGTCTAACTGCATTTCACATTGCTAAATATTACCCCAGGTTTTAATTTCAACAGCGAACTAGACTAGTTAACGCCTTTAAAATGTAAGTGCATTCACCCTAGATTGTTAAGAATATACTCGCAAAACTTTTATCCGTTTACCGCGTAGCTCCCTGTTCGAAAATATAACATCACAGATAATTGGAAATATTCAAATCAAAAGGAACGATGACCATTCTGAATTGAGCCTTAAGATCCATAAGAATACATACATGACAGGGCTCATGTTACGATGAATGAGAAAAAAACACTAAGAAGTGGCCCGAACACTGTATGTAACAAGGTGGAGAAATGGTGCTGGATCCACACCATTTCGCGGGAAAAAAAAACCAAGAAGTTCCAAAAAATATAAAAAAAAAAAAAAAATATTTTTGACTCTTATTATAGTTTTTGGAACTTCTTGGCTTTGTTCTCCCCGCGAAATGGTGTGGACCCAGCACCATTTCTCCACCTTGTTACAATGAATAGGGTGCCTTTTGATGTGAATGCATCCATTTAGGCAACTTGAAATGCAATCAGGCTGAAATCGGTTACATCCGTCCAAATGACTCACTGTCTTGATTTTTGAGATGAGTCTATTCTGCCTCGCTCATTCCGATCGACGCTGAGAAATCCGTAGTTTTACCGACGAAAGAACGTAACAACATTTCAACGCTGCAACATTTTTATTTTCTAAATAAGTTGCCACACGGAAACTATTGAGCATATATCTGACTGAAAATTCCGTGGATCTTTCTTCTAATTTTATGGAAAAATCAGCATAATTTTCGAAGAGAATTGCACAATCATATTCTTTGTAAAAGGAATGGGTATTACCTGAGTCAATTTTCCGATCTTGGTTACATTCTTTTCTTTTAAGAACAACGAATCTGCAGTGACACATGAAACTGTCGTTTATACTGTTTTTTAGATACTTATATTTGACGTGGAGAAGAGGAGAGGAGAAAGAAGGAGGGATAAAGTTACCTATAAAATGTTACAATCGAGGATATAATGAAGAACAAATTTTGAAAACAAAAACTCACCTGGTTTTCGTCCCAGACTCCGTGAAGAGGGTCATTTTAGGCTCCGGGTAGACACCAAGAGCTTTACATGAGATATTGACAGACTCGCTGCCATATTTGTTAAGAGATAAGTCGAAAGGCTTCCCCGTTGCTGAAACAAAAAAACATATCAAATTAATTAGAGACTTTGGTTGGGAAGATTAAACGGTTCATCGTGACATTTTTTTATCATCTTGTATCAACTCATTCCTGAACTCATTCTCCTGATGAGCATATAGCATTAAAAAAAATATAATAAAAATCACCAGATTTTGAACAGTTTTTATAAAACTATTTCACACTTTTCAACGGATGGAAGTGAAAATTTAATTGTTTCACAAAAAGATTCGATTATTATTGGACTGTTCGCGTATCCCGTGACGTATTTCTGAGTTAAACCCGATGTCGAAACAATTGATGCGTTTTTCAGTTAAAGGACGTGTGAGACTTCCAATGCTACTTAGATTGTGCAACGTAGTTCTAGTTGTAAATAACTTATCCCGCAGTTCTGCTGTGCATTTTTCTCTGAATCTGCTTCGAGTTTTTCCTCACTTTTGTAAACTTTTCTGAGAACGAATTTCATCTGCCGCAAATGCTAATAAACATTGCACAATCTTAGCAGCATTGCAAGCCTCATTCGCCCAATCAACGGAAATGTCTTCAATTTCATGATAACACCCGCTTTTCCAGATTGCTTGACACCTGTGCAACTCATTCGGTTATATTCCTGCCGTGCCCTTAGCTTTCTGGTCTATTTCTCTGCAACCGGTGAAAATGTGCTCTTCCTGATCGTCTGTGACACCATGCAAGCCAATCATAAGCGAGAAACTGGGGAATCAGGAGACGGTCAGACATGGATTCCAGGAGTTTGAACTCTCACCATAAACGGGTGAAGAGATACACCGAAAACTTGAGAACATCACAAGTACAGTACAAGTAGCCCTCGAGGGACCGTTCATAAATTACATTTCCGGTTTCATTTTCAATTTTTCGACCATCCCCCCAAAAATTACGTCATCCTTAGCGTACTACCTCCCCCGCTCTTACAGGGAGAACGTAGAAAATTGATAAAAATCAGTAGATATAGTCTGCAGCGTTTAGAACATGCTATGATTCCTTTTACTGAGTATTAAATATTGTTGTGTTCTTCCCCCTTTTTGAGGGAAAACGCAGATAATTGATAAGAATTGGTAGTTATAGTCAAATTTTAAGCAACAATTTTCAGCCTTTTTGCCTTTAAGGAAGCTCCTTGGCTTGATTCCCCGTCACCACCGTCATCCACCGTCATCCATCCACCGCTACATCCCCCTCCCCATTCTTAGGTAATGAATTTATGAATGGCCCCGGAGTACATTTTTTCATTGCCGCGCGTTGTAAGATTGGCTGTCTAGAGTATGATACAATTCCCGTGGGGACACTCAAATATCTAATTCCGCGGCACCACCCTGTTTTGATGAATCATTCAGCGGAGGAGTTAACGATTGGCATCCTACGGGCTATGGAAGAGCCCCATAAAGTTCAAACGGGCCCAGGTCATAAGAGGCGTTCTGCGCTACGTCACACGGCGCAGCAGCGCAAGTTGAAAGTTCCGAATCTCCAGCCACTCAGGCACGTTCCTTGGAAGACGACTCAAGTTTGGAATACTCCGCAAACATGGTTGCCGCCATGATTCCTCCGTCATTTAAGCTGGTCTTCTTCCTTTTCCCTGGGAGTTGGGCAAAAAATAAGACCAGTTTTAAGTATCTGGAAAATCCCTCTTTCATCCCTGAGAAAATTGTAGGATTCCGTGTTTAGGCCAATTGATCGAAAAGTAGTAAGTTCCTTTAAAGTCCAAAACTTTAGAAAAAATCACGATTACTGCAGTGCAAAATTCAACATTTAACCGTAAATCTGCCTAGCTTTTCAACAGCTCACTGAAGTTGCGTAAAAATTCCGAAGATTTTCAGTAACATTTTACTCTGCAGGGGTTCATGACACTTGTTCCTCTTATTCGTTAAATACTGAAAAGTTTGACACCGTGTAGAGCTCTCTTCCACCCACGCAAGGAAGTATTTGGCACTCAGAGAGTCTGCATGTGAAGTTCCGAAGAAACCTCTGACGCATGCAATATTTGGACGTATTTATGCTAAAAGGAACTATGTGCATAAGGTTTGCGTGTAACATAGTTCCTTTTAACACAAATACGTCCATTTAATGGTGCCTCGCCTGGTTTGTGAGAAAATTTTTGGGATAGGTTAGCTTGTATTTAAAATTCTACGAAATTTCAACCTTGGTTTCCTCGAACACGGAAACTTCTATATCCAGGAGCTAGAGCTTTTTGAAATGCATATTGGGTTTTAGGAAGTAAGGAAAACCACAATTTTCTCGGAAAAGTGCCTATAAAACGTTCCGAACACTTCTTGTTTTATTCATACTTTAAGACTGTCTACGGTGTTTTGTGTGAAATTTTGATGAGGAAACATAAGTTCTCGTGCTTTAATAATTCTGGAGCCTGGCACTCTTCAACTGTGCCGCACCCATTCCGCCTTCAAAAACTTGGCTAGGCAGTATATGTGGCTTAGGGGCAACTATAGTTGCTCGTTAGCAGTTCAGCCCCGATACCTTGAATCTAAGGGGAATAAAGTTCAACAGTGACGTTCATTAAGGTTTTACGCGTTTGCAGTTTGATGTTATAAACTGTCTATAAGTACTATCTGTTCTCCACGAATTTCCAGAACGTATGAGTTTGCTGTAATAATTCTTAAAAATTCTCGTGCTCTTCCAACAAATCTGCAAACCCATTCTACCCAGTTCGTCTTTAAAATCTACATACGCAATTTGCGTTTCTTAGGAGTAACAATAGTTGTTCGTGGCAGTT
The DNA here is from genome assembly GCF_918797505.1 of Bemisia tabaci. Lineage (NCBI taxonomy): Eukaryota > Metazoa > Arthropoda > Insecta > Hemiptera > Aleyrodidae > Bemisia > Bemisia tabaci. The sequence continues at coordinate 51,812,068 of NC_092798.1, forward strand.
TGGCCACATTTCTTTGATTCTATTAAGATTTACAGTTTATCAGGAGGCTTTCATCTACGTTTTGCGCCGGTGCAGTACGCATTTGATAATGTTCGATACGCACTGTAGATCTTTCATTTCCCTTAACACATGTCCTGCTCGCTTTCAAATGGACTACATTTTGCAATTAGGAACTACTATCTTTGGCTCAATTTAAAAACAACGCACGTACCACTTGTTTCCCTATTCACGTAAGTGTTTTTTTCGGACGAGCCAGAAATTGTAGTTTCTAATTGCAAAATCAAGTCTAAATGTTACCAAGACTAGTGCTCAAAAAGGATCATGTTGATACAACAAACCTCGTGGGTGAAACAGTTTTGTACCATTGCCAATAATCCATTCTACAGAATCCTTTGAACGGTTTCACAGTATGCAATTCAGTTCATGCGAATAAGCCAAAAAGACGAGAAAATAGTTGCAAGTTGACTGGAATATTTCTTCCGATATTCGCTCAGTCCACGCAATAAAAGCTGACTGAAGCGAGCGTTTAACCTTGAAAGTGCTGCCTTTTTCCCTTTGAGACCGAATGACCGCTGAGCCAGCTTTGAAATATCCCAACTTGAACGGCCCATTAACTTCCGAATCGGGACCGTAAAAACGGACGCCCAAAGCCGCGTCGCCAATTCGAGACATGGATTCCATTACATCGCCGCACTAAGGCAGAAAGTCGTATGAACATTCGGGAGATGTCAAATTTCCCCTAGAAAATATGTATTTTGAAAAGTTTATGAATATTTTCCTTGAAATTTTCAGATGTCGTGGATTAAATTATTAAATTCTAAAAAAAAATCATTGGGGGTAAAGTATCCAACAGTTTTCGTTACAATCTCATTTTATCAGAGGAAATTTGGCAACGTCTGAAGGTTCATAAGGCGCTCTTCCTTAGCACGATCGATTACGTCGCCGTACTGAGGCATGGCGCCGTATGATCCTGCATACGTTGCCAAATTTCTTTCGATATAATACAAATTTTCAGGGTAATTTGCTTAGCATAAAGTTTTCTGTAAATTTTTCGAAGAATTTGATATGCAATTTAATCTAAAGTATCAGTCATATCGAGGGGAAATATACGTATGTTTCATTAGAAATTATAGCTTTTTGTAGAAAATTTGGCAACAAGCGGATGTTCAAATGGTGTTTTTCCTTTAAACAGCATTGCAGGTAAGATTATTTCCTAGTACTACTAATGCCTCGAGGTTCTAACTTCCTTTTTATATCCAACGTCTGGTTGCATCTTTTGGTAAAGGTAATTAAAGCCCAATGAATTTTTACCATACTCTGCCGTCATACATCCCGCAATATAACAAATGCCATGCAATATCACCTGATTATGTTCACCTAAAAGTCGACTTGGGTGCATCGTTTACATTCTTTGTTCCGTCGCTATTCTGGCGTAAAAGGCGTATCTCTCTATCCACATGAGCCCTGTTTTAAATATAAATCCATGCTTTCTAGGGCTCATGCGGAAATTGAGATAGCCCCTTCCGTCGCACGGTGGATCGAGTCAATAGGAGAGGTCGGACAAAATTTGAGAACTTTAAAAGCTTATTACTCCGTTTATAACTTTGAAGTTCTAAAAGGGGTTCCATTGGTTTTCTCGTGGAATTTTCTTTTACGAGCATGCACCCCTTAAAATTTAAAATGTGGCGAAATAAACGTTCATGAAGAAGCATCCATCTACAGCGGGATCTTCGTTGAAATTGGTAGACAAAGCTATAGACAAAGAAGACAAAAGGCATATGGAGGGATCCTATTGGTGGAAGCTGCAGATGGTTCCAGTGGAAGAAATAGTCTAACTAACGGCAGCCCACGAAACACCCTATAGTAAGTCCATCATTTTCTCCCTTGTCTAGAGGAACCACTGGAACCACCCGTGTCAACCAATAGGATCGCTCCGTACTCCCTATGTCTCCTTTGTCTATGAATTTTAATAATCAGCCAGCAGTATGAAATTGATGACATATATTTTGACCATCAAATAAACCATAAAAATTATTTCTTCAATGCGTAATGTGATCCCTATGAGAGCCGGTGTAAAATCTTCTCGGCGTTAAATTTATCCTAGCTTCGTGTTATTGCTTGGATAAGCAGTGAGGATTATCCCGAATCCGCGGATACATTCTACAATGATTCAATAGCGTCTGCTCGGCAAACTCTACTCACAATTTATTCTTTTTTTATTTCTCGGCACCTGGAAACCTGAGATTACGCCCGTATCTGAATAATTTATTCAGATTGACACAACGTAATGTTCTCGTCGAGGAATTCCTCGTTTCCTTTCGTTACCTCAACAGTCAGCACTGCCGTGCGAGGAGAAGACGTCGTCCTCGCATGCTGCCAAATTTCCACCGATAAATGATTTTTTCGCCCAAAAGCAGGCGATTGATTTCTTCTTCAATATGTAGTTGTGATACGTAGAATTAATTGCGTATTTTTGGAGAATTCAAAAACAGGATGGTTACAGAGATATATACATGAAAATAAAATTTTCTGATTTTTCCAGGTCTCCTGTAGTTCAGGAATCGTAACGCCTGCTATATAATCAGGAAGTCCTGGGTTCGAATCTTACATCGGCAAACCCGGGTCTAATTGGTCGCGAACGATGCGGTTGTCTAGGGCTGATTTTTGAGTAGAGACTGAGGAAAGATGGAGGTTTAAACGCAGGATCACTCCATTGAGGGTATTTAAAGCGGGAAGAAAAAAGTAAACGCTTCCTGATTTTTAAGACAATAAGGTATGGGGAAAAATGATTTAAAGGGTATTTGATTTTGATTAGATGAATAGGATGGCTGTAAGAATGAACAACAGATAAAAATTGGCTACTTTTTTGAACGAAATTTTTTTCGAAACTTTGGGTCATCCTGTCCTTTTCCTTAGATTTCTCCGATTTCTCCTGAACCATTTATTATTCTAGACTTTCCTTGGTTTTTCAGGTTTATCATGACTGTGATCACCGTAGGAGTCTGCTTTGGAACTGCTATGTTCCTGGGAGAGTTCATTATTTCCGACTGCAATTTACTCAGAATTTGAACAGCCATTAAAAACGCTCCCGAGAGTTCCCGCCTTCCCTCTGTTTGACTTACGCGGGACACTTCGATCCCAGAACGCTGTGAGAGAAGAAAATAACACTTCATTCTCAAGGAGATCCGAATTTCACATCCAAAAACATACGGCACACACGCAACTTTCATTCTATTCACACCATGCCTAGGGCCTCGTTCCAGAGAACGGTCGGGTAACGATACTTTTCCGGATTGCCTTCAATTTTTCATGATACAGACCGACCATCACTCGGAGTGAAATAGTTGTATCCTTGCGCCTGCAAACAATTTCACGATTTCCCAATCTCCTTCCCATTGGGAGAATGCTTGCCGTTGCAATCCCTGTAGCTGTGGCTGAGGATCAAATGGACGCATTCTTATCAAATAGATTTATGTGCAGGTGAGAAATATGGGGTGTGCTCGTCAGTTCTCTGGCCGTAAGAGTGAATGAGAATAATAAAGCGCCAGTGACGTCAACGGAGATGGATGCCGTCGTCGCGGCTCCTCCTGGTGTTCATTAACTCATGAGCCCTATCTACAACGCTCTCGTGCCATGCCCGCGGCTCATATATCCCGCATTCAGTTGGCACATAGTTCTCTTTGCTCAATTTAAAATCCCGCTTTTTCAATTCTTCAAAAGGAATTACGCCCACTGACCACATTGTTTCTTATCCAGCTTCCTACAGCATACCCCATATTTCTCCCCTACACATAAATCTGTTTGATAGAAATATACGTCCAAATGGAACCAAGAGTAAAATTCTGCCATGAATGAATGTTGACTCCATTTCCGACGAAAAAATCAAGAAATTCGGCAACTTACGTTCGCCGATAGGACGTTTCTTCTCGGCGCGGCAATTCCGGTTCCCGGGTAACGCGGAGTCGTTGGAGTTAATTTCAGGGTAGCGGAGGTGAGAATCGCGGCCCGGCCATTAGAATTAACTGCGAATAGTGGGTTTCTCTCGAAAACAAAGCGCCACGCCAACGAGGGGGGAGGGAGGAGGACTGCGAGCCATCGATATGTAGAGCACCCGCGCACCGCTTTCAATTCCGTTTATTGTTATGTGTCACCGCGAGGGTCTCCGTGCGCCTTTTCACTGCCCCCCTTCCACCCCCGGCTTGAATTTTCTAGTTTCCACTCGATGTATTTTTATGCATACCTTTCCCAGGGATGCTCCGCTCGCTTTTATCGCCGCGTTTAATGCTCTCGCAGATTGGCCGAGCGCTCCTTAGACGGGCCACTTGAGCAGTCGCAAAGATTACTCCGCAGATACCCCACACGCGGCGACTCGAGTAAATTCCCAGATTCCTGTAATCTTTGTAGACGGCTAGTTCTGTCTTGGGACCGCTAGGGACGCTGTGGTGTTATTCGGTGCTGGAAACCTAGGATCCTCATGGTTTGGATCGACGAAAATGGGACAAAGTGGATACACCTAACCACACTAGTTGGACCGCGTTAACGCGTTATAAGCAGGAAAGAACCAAGCCAAATCGGCAATTGCCAAAAACTGGGCAATTAATTTTTTACGTGACACCGGTTTTGCGGATTTTTGTGCTAATTTCAGTGAATTTCCTGCATAGCACGAAGAAAATGCCCTAAAATTTTCGGTTTCAGGACATTTTGTCAACGATTTTTTGTCAGCGCACCTTTTTTGCCCAGTAGTATACGCCCACACGTAAAATAAGCAACAGGGACTTGGTCCAAGCGTTATATTTTAGTCGGTTTGTAAAATTATATTGACAATACGGAAATGAGAAATTAGAAGAGAAGGAGGTGTTGTATGGTTGCTCATTTTCTAAATGAAATGTTATTACTTTCTCCTTTTGAATCATCTTTTTAAATTGTCATTGGTGAATATTTGGTTTTATTTCTGAAATATTCGATGTACAATATACCGTATATATGTGTATGTGTTTTTTTTTACTTTTTTTTAAAAGTTTTCTTTACAAAATTATCACTTCATTTTGAAAACATTTAAATTTTTAAAACGTGAAAAATATTTGTAAAACCTTTTCCAAGCGACATTCATCTCAATGAACCGCAGTTTTGCCGACAGAAAGTGCAAAAATGAATATAAGAGGGAAAAAAACCAAGGAGCATGCAATATTTAGTTTTAACCCATTTGAACATCGATCTTTTAGAGTCAAGTACGTCAAATTTTGAGCGTTCGGTTGGGCGCACACCTCGCTGCAGCACAATAAAAGCACAAAATGTAAAAGAAAAAATTAAAGTGCTTTGGAAATCATTAAATTTGACACGGAACCACCTATATTTAAAAAACACACATTATATTATTATTCTCCTTTGATAAATTGATACATATTTTTTTCCCATCAATTTAAATAAGAATAATCATTGCAGAGTGCGCAAAGATATCAAAATCATGAGTTAAAAAACGCCAACTATGCGAGTATAAATATTAAAGCCTAACAGAGCGGAGCGGCGTGCTGCCAGCGCGAGAGGCTCACTGGCGCATACAAACCTAAGTGGATACTTCACGCATTGCACAATGTTTGAAGTATCCACTTAGGTTTGTAGGCGCCAATGCCCGTTTCGCGCTGGCCGCCCGCCCGCGCGCCGTGCGGCGGCGCCTGAAGCAACTATTTCACAACAAAGGTGTTGCCCTGTTGCACAGTATTATACGAAATTGAACGAATCAAGAATTACAGGCATCCTTTATAAGTACAGATCTTTCCTCGCAAAATAAATCAAGATACTTATCGTACACAGGAAAAATCTAAGAGCCTTTAGCTGAGGCAAATATATGGAGGTTTATCCGGTTCAGGTATAACAAGGTGGGAATTTCTTGAAAGATAATTAAGTCCTGTTACACCAAAGAGGTGCAGAGAGTTTTAGTGAATTTTGTCTCATGGAATTGAGGCTCCCCCATCTTTACCAAAACTCTCAACTATATATTATTCTCCGTTGGACCAAATGGACAAAACAAAAAAACAAGCAAACCCTCATTCTTCCAAGACATTATATATTTTCATCCAAAAACGTCGTGAGCAATTGTCGTTTGTATTACATGTGGGCCGATTAACTTTGGGTCTCAACTGGCACGTGGACCAAACTTCCCGTGCCGAAAAAACGCGTGGACGTAAATTACCGGAAAAAACAGGTGCGCGGACAAAAAACCGTTGAAGGGAATGTCCTATAGCAAAATTTTCAAATGAGTCCGCACAAATCCTCTCGCAAAAAATTAGAGTGCCGATTAAATTGTTGCTTGAATCCCTCTATTGCAGTGTTCCAAAATCTCCACTCCAGCGGATTGATTTTTGGAAATTGATAGACAAAGCGATAAATAAATAAAACATAGTGAAAAAGTAGTGGTACTATTGGTCGAAACGAGTGGGTGTTATTGAGTAAGAGGTGAAATGATGGACTAACTATAGGGTCTTTCGAGGGTTGCTGTTAGTTAGCGTATTACTTACCTCCTTTGTCCATTGCAACCGACCGGTTCCACCAATAAGATTACTTTATTTTCATTTTGTATTCATTGTATATCGCTTTGTCAATGAATTACAATAATCAGCCCACTGATCGACTTCTTTCGTTTCGATACGTTCCTTTCATCGACTTTCGACCGGAAGATGTGTTTTCCTCTTGCAGCGTAACGCAAAGCGAACTCGCTTGGCCTGGGAACGAAACGCGGGCAAGAGGGATGCGGAGGTTGGAGAGAGGGGCGTGATGCATGCCGGGCGGTGAGAGGGCGAGGATATTATGGAAAAAAGTTGGAGGTGTAAGAAAAGTTTGATGATTAAGTTAGGTCCCCGATGAGCAGAGTCACCTCGGCAGTTCGACGCGAAATGAGAGAGAGAAATTATTTATAAACATCCCGAGATCCAGCATCCAGCTTCCCTGATGGCATCTCCATCTCTCTCGCACTTACGTACGACGTGTCGGCGCTTTCGCCCCATTATACTCCCTATTACCCCTTGTTACTGTCTCGTCGAGCTCTCTATCACCCGCTTGGCTTTTGTGCTCCGCTCGCTTTGGGTTGCCAATACTGCCGGAGATACTTAACCTTATGCTCTTAAAATCTCTGGGTCCGATCCGAAGTGCATTTTGCCCGGAGCCTATGGTGCTGCCAAATAACCCAGAGTGATATGGAAAGGAATGAAAACCGATCCGCAAGAGCGAAGTTCTCAAATAAAGGGTAAAAAACTTATTTCACTCTGCAAAAAGAGTGGAACTATGTACAAGTGGAAAGATGGGGCGTGCTCGTTAGTGCTCGGGCCATAAGAATGAATGGGAAATATAAAGCCCCAGTGACGTCAGCGGCGACGAAGCCGCAACCGCTGCTCCACCTCCGTCTTCTTCAACTCATGAGCCTTATCTACGACGCTCTTGTCACATGCCCACGGCTCACGAGTTAGCGATCAGTTCCTTTTGATTTAATGTCAAATCCCGCTTTTCCATTTTCTCAAAAGGAACTACATACACTTTTACATTGTTTCTTAGCCAACTTGCATGAGAACACCCCATCCTTCCACTTGCACATAGTTCCTTTTAGCATAAAGGAGTAGCATAAATTGAGTCTCACAATAGCAACGGCGAAGCTCATTAGTGTCCTTCTTTTAACTTTCTTGTTTTGCCGGTTGAAAATGCGGGTGTGATCCCTGCGAAACGTCCCGGGTTTCTTATTTTATTTTATGTGTTTCTTTTTATTATTTGCGGCCTTACTCCCGTTTTAAGTTGTTTCTATTTTAGCATAAATACGTCCAATTCAACCACTCCTGTCGTAAAAGTAGCTTTTTCACTACTGTAAAATGTACATTTGAAACAGATCGGACATATTTTTTAATAATTTAACTGTTGAATCAGAAATCCATTTTTTCCGTGAAACGGAGATATGCAACGTCGCGACTGGCGATACGTATTTTCCGACTTCAACTTTGGAGTTGGGTCATTTTATGAAACTTTTTGTTGCACGGTCGGCGCATAAAATGCAAGGCTTTAAGTTACGGAGGTGGAGCTGGGTGCGGCGAGAGGCCAAAAGCGGGGGTGACAGGGGGGGGGGGGGGGCGATAATTAATCGCGGGGCCACGATGAATTGCGACACTCGCCTTTTTTTCCACTGCTCCCCAGTCGCCTTGCAGCGCTGGTCGAAATTTTAATTTTTCAAACAGCGTACGAAACTTGTACCGTTTTAGCAAATAATGGATTTAATTTTCGAATCCACCAAGACAGTTTAATGGGATGTAAAATCTAGTTGCCGGCTCCGAGCGTGACGCTAAATGAACTCAGCCCCGGTGTTGCCTTCCGTTCGCTTCACGTAGATTCTGTACGTTGCCCGAATCGATCTTAATACGGCCAACACGTAAAATTTTGAAAAAACCCAACACAGAAAAAATTAACATGCTGATTTAACAATTCAATTGCTAAATTGAGTGACTGCAATGTTTCAATGTAGATTTTAATGCTACTTTAACCACCCCGTGGTTTAATTAGCTTACAATAGTGGTTAAAGTAGCATTTTTTTATTGTGAAATCTACGTTGAAATATTGCAGTCACTTTTCTTTAACAATTGAATTGTTAAATCAGCAATTAAATTTTTTCCGTGGGGGTGAGTTTGAAAATCAACCTCTCCCCTCTTCCCCATCCGCAAGGCCCTGGTGGGCCGGAGGGCTTCGAGAACTGAGATATGAATCATCGAGAGGCTCAAATACGGTTCTTTGATACCACTATTCGTACTTTGTGGGTGTGCTTGAAGTATCGTCGAAATTGAAGGCGAAATGAAAAGTCTGGTCTCAACCTCGACTTAATGCCACCCTTACGGACAACCGTTTTCTATCAAAACGAAACAACTCTACCCAACATCTGGGTATTCTATGGAAAACCCGTATAACCACGCAACTTTTTTTGGGTTGACATGCAGCCTGGGTATGCATTTGTCACGCTGGAAATTTCTGTTTCTCTCATTTCCCCCAAAACTCATTTTAACGTGGAACATGGTTCTCACTTAATGGAATGGAATACCATTAAGTTAGTATTTCAGCCGACTGATCTCAATAGACTTCACAATCTGTGACTGTCCGCACAGAACAACTTAAGGAGGGTCCTAGGGACAGTCTTATGAACGGTAAATGGCCTGTTATTTTATATGGATGGTCACATGTTTGCGGTGTTTTGGGACCAGTTGCCTGAATACGATTCCATATTTCGTGCTGTATTGAGTGAGAACCATTTTGCGTGTTAAAGTAAATTTTGGGAGAAATTTTTAAAGAAAAAGAAAATGCTCGAAAGAAAAATGCATATTCACACAGTATGCCAGCCCAAAATCAAGGAGCTTGGATATGCGGGTTTTCCATGGATATACCCGGATGTCGGAAATGGCTGATTTGTTCCGATAGAAAAAACCCGAGTGTAGAATGCATACTTATGGGAGTATGCCAATGCCAACCCAAAATCTAGTGTCAACGACGGATTTTGATATCAATTTCGGAACCACTCGCAACACGATTTCATTTGTTCCTTTTTCAGCCATATTGAGAGATAAAAATCTTCGTGATTGAATGGCAACACTGCGGGGTCACTCACGTAATCCGCGTTTTACAGACTCCTCGGCGCTCGGCGGGCGGCGCACAATGGAACCAGCCAATCGAAGAGGTCGGACATGAAATTTTTGGCTAAAATTTCAAATTTTGATGTTTATTTGGTCACAAATGCAATTTCAAGGGGTGTTTCTGAGAGAGAATTTTACTGCAAAACCAACGGTACCACTCTTAAACTTTCTTGTTTCATATTTTCGTAAGTACAAGCTTTTAAAGTTTTCAGATTTGGTCCGACTTTTCCTGTCGACTCGGTTCAGTGTGCGACGGGCGGCTGGGGAGGAAAAAACAAAATACATAAAAAGACTAATTTCTAACTGCTCGAGAGAATTGCTCTCCGCCGAACATTATCCCGATAAATTTTTAATTATCGAGCCTGGGACTGGATAGTTAAAATTATTACTCTCTTAACCGGAGGAGAGGAGGCGGAGGCGGGGAAAACTGCTCCCCAAGCATTTCTCACCTTCTCAATATTAATTTTTATCTTTGGTGCAAGGATGCTTTCATTAAGATTGGATGCTTAATAAATGTGCATTAAACCATTATTAAAGTGAAGGAGTGGAGCTCCGCGATTATCAAGGGTCCTGAGCAACTCGAGAGACTCGCAGTTACGCGACTTGGAAAGTTTCGAGTCGTCCAGACCAAGGTGGAAAAAGAGACAAAAAGAGGACCCTTAAAAGGAGACGGGTCTTTGGTTATGGCCCGAGGATCCCTTCCTCCCTCCTATCGCAGTCCCTTTTTTGTGGGAGACAGGAACTATGCACTTGTCAATACTAGTTTGCAAACTCTAATTACCATTCTTAAATTCTGTTTCTGCTTCACTGGTTCATCTAATTTTCTTCTTTTGTTCCTGCTCCTCTCTCTTTCTCTCCTACGCCTCCCTCAGTTCCTTCCCCCTTTTCGCATTTGGCAAAAAGGAACCAGTGCGATTACAGTGTTTTCAAAACTGTACAACTTCTTCTTTTCTTTTAAGAGTACTCTAAAGACGTACAGTATTAAAATTAACACAATTGGATTACATTTTGCAAGAAGGAACCACTATCTCTGGGCCCATCTTAGAAACAACATTCATGCCATTGGTTTCCCTATGCAGATAAGTGCTGTCATGGGAGAGCCAAAGATAGTGGTTCCTTTTTGCAAAATTTAATCCAATTATTATCCTTTAAAATGGACAATTTCTGCCGCAAAGCAAACCTGTTGTAGGAATTTTTTTTTAGATAATTATGATAAAGCATCATTTTTACAAAACTGCATTCGCGCTGGTTCCTTTTTGCTAAATGTGATCCATTTACTAGGCTTTGATTCTAGGAATTTGATCCCCCACACCTGCACTTTAACGGTAGTCCAAGAAGTTCAAAGCTACCATCATTAACTCAAAACGTTGACAACAACATCAGCGCGAGGGTGTCCCGCGTAAATATGCAACGCTGCCACATCGTGCGTCATTTCCCCCCATTCCGAAACAAAACCGAGGCGGTACTTCCGGGTGCATCCGTCGTCGGGGAAGGGATAATCCCGTCTCATAAGCAGGGATAATGCACCCTTGGCGGCCGCCCCGGCTGAGTGATCGCGATTGTGATTGCGATTCGGGCGTGGGCTTGATGCTTCCCGTCTTCCACCATCCACCGACGTCAACAATGATCTCCGTCCGATTGTCGCCGACACCTGCCTCGTCCGCGAAAGCAATCGCCCCCGCCACTAATTTCACGCCCCCCCCCCCCTCCCGAGGGTATTGTGAGGGGGGTGATGGGCTTTCCGAGCGGAATATCTCGGCTTTCATTAAGGCGATTGTCCGCAGACAAAGCGTGTTGTGTGCGAGCACCGGGGTCTAATCATGCTGGGGATGCTTAAACTGTGGTGCTGGTGCTATGGAAGAACGTATTATGGACCTTTAGACATCGCCAAATTTCCCTGGATAAAACACGGATACCCACGGAGATTTATTAATTTAGTGCTATCAAATTAACAGAGAATTTCGCCCGCAATCAATCTGATGAGCCTGAATACTTTAAGGGATAATTTTCATCGCTGGTCTCGAAAATAATTATTTTATCAGGGAATTTTGACAACGTCACAATGTCCTTTTCTTTGCACGGCGGTTGTTGTCGTGCGAATTAAAAATGTCGTGCAACGATTTGAATGTAACCAAGTTCCTCTCGAGAAAAAATTTCGTTTAAAGAAAATGTGTCAATAAATCACATCGAAATTTTTAGACAATTTTGATTGAGGTGCGAATAAAATTATCTACAACCTCGGAGGAGACATTGAAAGTTTTTAAAAAAATCCGCAAGTCATGCAAGAAGAGAATTACTAGAGGATTATACGGCGTTCTTTCTTAGCAAGCAAGTATAAATTTCAGCAAGATGGTAAATGTGTATGGGCGAGAACATTTCAGCAAGGTTTAGAAAAAGGAACTTGCTCTCTTGGTAGAAAAGAGGTCTACAGATTAGACAAGACTGGCAAGATTCGGCGTTGCCTACATTTGGTGATTTTGGTGCAAATAATTAGCGCCAATATCACATTGGATTACCTTTCGCATCAGAGAGCAACGGATTCGGGCTCATTTTAGAAACAGCGTACGTGTCATTAGTTCCCCTGGGCATGTAGATGCTTTTATAGATTAGTAGGAGGTAGCAGTCCTATCTGCATAATGTAGTCTACTTATGAGTTAATGTCAGAGAACTACTGAAGATTCAACTTGATTCGCGCGATATTTTGATGAGAAAACACGGTCACAAGAGCATAGTTTGTGCGGGTTGTCATTTTTTTTGTGATCTTCGATTAAATAATTTGCTAACTTTTACGATTATAAAATCATGTAAAGAAGGATTATTTTTTTATATCTTTCTGTTATTTTTTTATTTTACTTACTGATACTTTCGGTTTAATTCCCTTTGCATGTCCTTGTTATGCTCATTTGGGTTCTCTATGAATATTAAATACGGTTTCCAAATTGATTGGATAACGCACCGTATTGATCGATCAAGTATATTTTAAGTGAGATGAATCTCAAGTTGATTTGGCAAGCCTGCGGTTGAAGATTAACGTTTTGAAATGAGGCATCTCGAGAACTCCGGATGCATTCCTCAAGTAGAAGCGTGCTGAAATCAAGTTACCAACACTTTTTATCCCCTTGTAACTACCCTAACTTGCCGTGATTAACATTTCAATTTCCAATTTTCACCCCCGCCGCTTTCGGGTGGGCAAGGATCGGAGGGGAACCCGAATTAACATTAACTTTTCGCTCGCGCCCCGAAATTAATTACGGCTCCTTAATAAGTTTTTCAGTTCCTGCTTGAGCCATTTCAGAGGGGTACGCCAAGATGTTTGCTGCGAGAGGTCGTCTCGCCTAAATGTCAGTGAAGCGATGCGATTGGCGTTTTCTTCTCCTCATCGCTCTTCTGACGTAAGGGCGTACCTCAATATCTGGATGAGCCCCGGAGAGTATGGGTTTATATGTAAATTAGGGCTCACGTATACATTGAGATAGGCCCTTACGTCAGAAGAGCGACGTCCTGTCGGACGGTTTAAGCAAGTAGGATTAAAAGGGCAGGAAGTTACTGTTCAAACATTCAGAGAATTGCGGAAAACGTGATTTTTCTTTTAGCACGATGAATGTTACTAGCTTAAACTAGAGTTACAGCACAGAATCATTGTGATTGCGAGCCTTACAATTTTAAAAGTCAAGGTCGATTGTATTATGTGTATATCTTGAAGGGAAAAATGGAATGGTATATTTTTGGTCCTATAGTTTTTCACCATTATAATGCCTATCTGGATTCATGATTTTCTGATTCTAACACTATAATTTCAGATGAAATTATTTGAAAATTATCAAAATTTTGGAGGGGAATTTCCTCCCATAGACAATCAAAATTAAGTGACTATCCTGTTTTTATTCCTTTCGATGCGACTTAAAATGCAATATTTAGAGTTTCCTAAAGGATCCCATTATAATTTACATTGTTAATTACTTGATGTTAATGTTAATGTCTCTCCCAGGGACATAAGAAGCAGGGGTACGGAATGTTCATGAACCAAGGACCGATCGGTTGTGTGCAAACGCGTCAGCACTAAGAAAATTTTAGGCTACGAACTTAAATGCTGGACGATATAACCTTTAATTCGTCTTGATCAGAATGCGATCCACTTTTTCGTGCACCTTCCGAAAATATGAGTGACGCTATTCGGAACACACTGGGAAAAAAACACATTGTATCTAGAGTCCACCCTCTTAAAAACATCGACAAGAAAAAATACTCTTGATTCAATCAGATTTAAGCTTAAATCAACAACCAAGCCTCTTAATTTGAGCGGATTTCCTTATGATTCAAGCTTAAAACTGATTGAATCAAGAGTATTTTTTCTTGTCAATGTTCCCAAGAGTCTGGACTCTAGATCAAATGTATTTCTTTTTCCATTGCAGCATATGCATCTCGGAGCCTAGCTAGATTTGCAAGTCAAAAACCGAGCGCGACTAAAAATTGGGGAGACGGCGTGATGCTTGCAGTATGCCTACAGTTTTGCAATGGGTTTCCACGATCGTTGTCTTCTCAAAGTTCAATGTTTCGGAAATGTGCTCGGTAGATGAGGTACCTTTACACTAATCCGGTCACAATTATGGAGCAACACATATTATTCTCGCGTATTCACAATAGTGAAAAAGAGCGTGGCCTCTTTTCCGCTGACTCAGATATTTTAACGGAGAGTAGAAGAGTTTGATGGGGCGATGATACGACTACATCGACTTCCCAAAAGCTACAATTGGATTTCCATCCAATGAAGGAGAATCTCATTCGCTGACGTGGAGACTTTAATGCAGGAATAGAAAAAACGCATGATACAACTATTCCGACATCCAAGTAGGCACGGTTGCGTTCCCAAGCAATTAAGGGGAATCTGTTTCCCACTGACTCCGAGACTTTAACGCAAGGGTAGAAAAGATGGATCGGGTAAAACACGTGATACAACTATTTTGACTTCAAAGTGGGCGCAATTGCATACCCATAAAATGAAGGAGAACATGGTGTCCTCCATATATCTTTCCAACTATTCAATTCGTAAAACCCGACGGTTCGTGTGACCGAACTTATGAGGTTCGGAAACCTGATGAAATTACATGTCAAATTACATGAACTAAAACGTTCGATTACACGAATAAAAAAATTGGTTTTATTCTTAAGAGTGAACGCTCAACGCACTAATTTTTACGAAAATGTAATTAAAGGATGTATGACAAAAGTATTACGAAAGTTTTGAATTGTTTTAGAGAATTACTGCGAAAGCATTGAATTTTTAAAAATCAACCCGACCGCGATGAATTTTTAGAAAATTATTGCAAACACGCAACGTCATAGTACTTAGGCTAAACTCCTGGTTGTTCGAAACTCCTGAGGCCGAAGAACTTTCTGCACTCCTGGAAAGGCAATGTTCAAGGAATGACTATGAGCACGGCCCTTATTCTACCTTTTCGTCGCTTGGCTGGCATGAGGGCGTAACAACACTTACAGATGAGCCCGAGAAAGCATCGAGTTACCCGGCAAATAGAGCTCACCTCGAAAAGTAGTCGCGTCCATATGCCAGCTGGCCAATTATTGAAATTGATAGACTAAGCTATAGACAAAGGAGACAATAGAGTTATGGAGAGATCTTATTGGTGGAAGCGGGTGATTGCAATGAACAAATTAGGTAAGTGAGAGTAACTAACGGCACCCCATGAGAGACCCGATAGTACCCGTCTTTTCCTCCCTTCGTCTATAGGAACCTCCCACTTCAACCAATAGAATAGGTTCTCATTCCCCATGTCTTCCTTGTCTATAGTTTTGTCTATCAATTTCAATAATCGGCCCGCAACTGGGCGACGCTTTACCTCCCTTACTCTCTAAGAAACGGCAACCTACCCCATCATTTTCTTTCAAACTCCCGACATATGCAAAACTACCTCGCTCGAATTTTCAAGCATGCCACGTCTGTGCTCAGGTGCCCGAATCAGCATCCCGCATTGCACCGTCCCCACGATTAACCCCCCCCCCCCCCCCCTCCCCCCGTCACCCATCTGACGAACACACAAAACGCACCCATCACCGGCGGCCGCATCGGCGTCGCGACGCCCGGACAAACTTAATTAGAGGCGACGCTACAAGTGCAGTGGGGAGGGGGGCGGCGTACGGGCGTACAAAGGCGCGGATTGCGGTGCGGGATTTAACCCCCTCCCCCCTTCGCACCTCCGGGGCAAGACTTCAATCATCTTCGGCTCCGGGTTATTGGAGTCCTAATAACGACCTTTGTTTCGGGGCCCGAGTTAACGACATTCAAATAAGGTGCTTGCTAATTACGCCGACGGAGACGACAGCACTGCCGCGGCCGTGCTAAGGAAGAACGCCGTATGAGCCTTCAGGCGTTGCCAAATTTCCTCCGGCAAAACACTAAGTTTCAGGAAAAGTTTTGAATATTTTTCGGTCGATTTCTCAAATAATTTTGTTTTTAATTTGATCTAAAGTGTCTGAAAATTTAAAGGGAAAATATTCATAATTTTCCTTAAAGATGAACATTTTATTGAAAGAAATTTGGCAACTCTCGAATGTTCATGCGGCGTTCTTCCTTAGCACGGCAGAGCGGCGTGGCGTGTTTTGCGATACATCGATTGGTCTACTGTTGAAACCTATGGAAAAGGATCGATAAACAGGGTGTTCGTGACGAATTCCTTAATAATCGATTCTTTACCACAGCTTCAAATGGGGAAATGTCGATAATCATTCACGCCTCGGCCAGGTTGCCGTTAACGGCAATGCGTTGATAGCTGTTATGATTTTGGATTTTGAGATGAGGATGGGTCTGTTTGTCGTATCCTAGACTTTGACACGTAAATCCATTCCATTTCCTTTTTTGTACGAATTTTTAATTTTTTTGAGGAACACAGCTTAGTGAAACCCCTGTCAAAATCGTATACTGCGCGATTTGATTCAAGTAGACTCTGGTTTTTCCTGTGAGCGGGAAATTTAAATTTGTCATTGTTAATCCCAATTAAAACACTAATACAACTGTAGGCTGAACTTTGTGGCAGGTTTTTAGTGTTTTAATTGGGATTAACAATGACAAATTTGAATTTCCCGCTTACAGGAAAAACCAGAGTCTACTTGAATCAAATCGCGCAGTATACGATTTTGACAGGGTTTTTCACTAAGCTGTGTTCCTCAAAAAATTTAAAAAAACGTACAAAAGCGGGCTTGTCCGGAATTTTGGCTCCAAAAATACGGAATAAATCACTATATAATCTACTCAACTAGTACACCCAGAATACTAAAAAAAAAAACAAAAAAAAACAACAACAACACAAGGCTCAGTGACTCATTGCAGCTGAAGATAACCGTCAAAAGTTGCTAGAATTACCCCTACCTACCCCAAGCTCCCTCCATTTTTGGGCCTCTTACAGAAGGTTGTAATTTTGCATGAAAACTAAAATCTTGAAATTTCATGTGAAATATTTCATGAAATATCAGCACAATATGAAAAATATAGAATAATCCTTTTCGAAATTATGTACAAAAGTAAATGAAAGGCGACTGGTTTTTGCTTTTTGGTGTTGTGTAGTGCGCGTGGCATACCCAGCCCCTGAAAATATGTTTTATATTTTTCACAACTTTGTGAAATTTCATAAAATATTTCATGGAAATAATCTTTCATATTTTTCAATCCACACGAGCAACCCTGCCCCTACAGCCTCCACGAGACACCACATAGCCTCCTTATAAAGGTACTCTATAACTGAGAATTTGGCGTAGACTTGGCAGTGGCGCGACCTATGACGCCGATGACGGCGGGGTCCGGGTCCCCGACCCCTAATTGAAGATTCAATAATTACTGTAATGTGGAGCTGGAGCCGGCTATGAATTAACCATTGCTTTGGCCAGCTGGCCAACGTGTTTGCACCGTGTTGATGGCTCCTCGCTGCATCTTCCGTCGCAATTACCATTGATTTTCCGTGTCCACAGAGCAAAGTGCGGTCGAGAGCTTGAATCAGGCATTAAAGGACGCTGTAAGACGTTGACCCTACTCTGACCCTTAACACTAATTTTAAGTTCAATTATACGTCTTATCTTTTTAAGAGGCTTTATTCTTAAGGAGATGAAAAAAAAGGAACAAGGAGAGGAGAAATTACGGAGGGAAAAAATCATTATTATTAACGCGATTATCCTAACGCGAGTTCGAATAATCGCGCCGAACACAGTGCGGCCGGCGTTAAATGTATCAGCGCCTGCAAGACTTTAGGAATACTTCACCCATTGCGCCAAACAGTGCGGTCGGCGTACAGCCCATATTAGCGCCTACAAGACTGCATGAATACCTCTCGCATTGCGCCAAACGCAGTGCAGTGGGTCAGTTGAAGTCACGCATATTAGCGCCTACAAGACTGTAGGATGCGTGTCATCATTCTTGGCCTTCTGCTCCGGTTTTTACCATAATAGATCAATAGTACCTGAAAGTGCGAAAAATGCGTAATTTAGCTATGATTATATTGGTGACGTTTCTGCGGGTTTGAAGTCCTCTAACTTCATTACACGAATTTTATACCCATTCATCTGACGATGCACAGATGCATTGGATGCAAGGTACTCAGACAAGATTTTAATCTAAAACTGAAATCAAACTGCAAATTTTAGTTTGAATGGTTTTGACAACGTTTCGGGACGATGGAGGCCCAGAAACTTCATTACATGCCAAACTCATCACCCTCTCACAAAATATTCAATAAAAATGATCGATAAAAAAGCACTTAGGCTGAATCAATACCACCTAAAAATGGGGAAAAATGCATCTCTGCTTTAATAATATTTCGACAACATTCCCGAACATTGGAGGGGAGACTTTTATTACACGCAAATTTGATAGGCTCTTGCCGAGGGGTTGACCTTGCCTCGTTAGACTTTGATTACTGAACCGCAAAACGGCGATGAGGGGGGGAGGGGAGGGAGGCTTGCGCAGCAGACTCGGTTCGACCGACGCCAATTAAAATTATATCCAAGTCCCGTGCGACGTTTGGACGGTGCCACTGCGCTGGCTCTCTCCTGCATGGCCGCCAAATCGGTGAAAAAATCACAAATTACGAGTCCCATACTGCCAGGCTAAGGAAAAACGCCGTATGAACATCCAAATGTTGCCAAATTGCCCGTTTTTAAAACACTCACTTTTGAGAAAATACACGATTACTTTCCATCGAAATTTCGAGTTTCTGTAGATTGAATTGCGAATGCAGTTTTGCAGTTTTCTGAAAAATTGAGAGAGAAATCTATGAAAATTCTTATTTTATTAGGATAAATTTTGCAACGCTTGATGGAGCATACGGCGTTTTCCTTTAGCAAGGCAGAATATTGCGAGGATGATTTTCATGGCTCATAACGAGATTCTCGAACACGTGATCACATGAACTTCTAGAAAAGGTATGAATTAAAGCACTGCGCGAGTCAAATACGTCACTCTCTTAAATTTTTGAGAACAAAACAGAGCAACAATATCTGGCTCAGTTGCAGAAACAATGCGTGTACCGTTAGTTTCCTTCGGCATGTATGAGTCTTTACAGATGAGCCAGAAATTTTAATTCCTAATTGCAAGATGCAGTCCAAATCTGAGATGTTTTTAATACGAGTATCCTCATTTTCTGACGGTAGAAGTATGATTCGTGAGTGAAAATTTGACAACGTTGATGTGTCGTTACGTTATTTTGTTTCGAAAACGACGAAACATCGAGCCTTTAATTCGAGACTTTCCGCGTGGACTTGGCAACTACTAGAAATGTGCGTGATGTATGCATTTATTCTTGTCATTTTCAAAGGAAGATGGATTCATCCACCGGTCTGTTTGTCTGTCAGGGAGGCGGCCGGACCGGGCGCAGGGGCGAGTCGCGCCGTGAATGTAGGCAGAACGCAGACCGCACGTCGGGGAATGAGCAGAGCAGTGGCTCGGCGTGAATAATCGATTATCGATATTTCTCCATTTGAAGCTATGAAAAATGATCGATAAACAGGGTGTTCGCATTGAACACCTTAAAAATCGATTCTTCACCATAGTTCAAATGGAGAAATATCGATAAACGATCGTTCACGCCACGCCTCTGCGAGTCGAGAGGGTTGCTCTCCGCTCAATGTCCAGGAGACAGCGCGACAATTATTACTTAGCTCTCATGCATCGCGGATTACACATCTATGTCCCTGTTCATGCATCGGTGGTCGTCGTGGGGCTCAGTTGGACGTATTTTTGTCAAACGGAACTTCGTGCATTAACACATGAGCCATTGGTCCCATAAGAATATATCCGTAACAGGGCTCATGTCATAATGCACACGGTTCCGTTCGGCAGAAATACGTCCAGTTGCTCCATGTCGGGGTGACTTGTCCCCTAGTCTGGTCCGAGTCATCGGACGAGCGTTCGATACATCGAATCGATTGGGTTAGATATTTGGGTAAATTTTGAACTGTTTGAGAACTAAGGACTGCGTGAGAACTGCATGTCCAAACCCACAAAGAATACCATTTTAATGGTGTATGCGTCGGAATTTCCGCGTTGTCGAATTCTGGCCAGATTATCAAATTTTAATCATTTCCAAAGAATCGTGTGTTTTTAACAGACATCTCAACATTTCAATATTTTGGATGACAAAATTGATGAAATTTCGAAATTTTCAAATAGAAGCAGTTCAAATTTGCCTCAGTAGTTGCGGTCGAGAAGGGGTCTTGAATAACCATGAATGACCCATGTTTATTAATAACTATATTACTTTATGTATATATTATTCTACCTCTCCTTCTCTATTGCTAATGATTAATATATATATTATTCTACCTCTCCTTCTCTATTGCTAATGATTAATATCTTTTTTTAATTATAGATTTAGTATATTTAAGTGCTGTTTTATGTCAGCACTTAAATATTAATAACTATATTACTTTATGTATATATTATTCTACCTCTCCTTCTCTATTGCTAATGATTAATATATATATTATTCTACCTCTCCTTCTCTAAGCTTCTCCTTTTCTAGCTGGAGCTAAGATTATTATTCTTGGTCTACGTTTCACGGCGAATCAAACACGCACGCATTCATAATTTTTCACACTTTCAACAAAATTAAACATTTCTTGAAAAAAATTATATTCATGGTTTTTCAACTCGCTCTCGAAGAAAAATGCATAATCATGATCTTCTATCAATTCATCTAAGGAAGAGGAATATTTTTAATTTCATAAAATACAAAAAAATAGGGTAAATATTCATTTAAATTCTCGAAATCATTCAATCAGACCTGAAATAATCTCATAAAAAAGAGGATTATTGCCATCTCAAAAGTAGTAAGACCAGAAATATTAACGAAAACTTCAAAACTTGAATCTTGGGAGCATATTTGACTACTTGGTATTTGACAAGGTGCTTGCTTTGGCTTTGAGCCTTCGACGTAATGCATTTAATAGACGAGAGTAAACCTTGGTAGGTACAGTGGATGGACATAAATCATAGAAATAGAAGGAGGGAGTCAAATTCGCGGTATTCTCAACAGTTTTTCCGGAGAAGCAAAAACGAAACAAACCAAACGCGAAACATTTGCAAAACTGATTTCATATCCTAAAAGAATAAGGATGATCATCCGGGTATAGAGCAAACAGTAGGAACCAACGCAAACTTGAGTGAGAAACGAAGGAGGCAGAAATAAAAGGGATGCATAGAAACGCTTCGATCCTTGCGAAGGGAGAAATTACAAAAACGAGGTCAAGAGTGAGGGGTGGAAGATGAAAGGTAGAGGGCTATGAGAGCTATGAGCGAAAAATGACTAAAGTATCTCTATCATCAGGAACAGAGGACTTGAATCGTTTGTGCTCCACCACCGATACGTCTTTTTTCCCCGATATAAAAAAAGGAGAGAGAAAAAGCTTTTCCCGTCTCAGAAACGCGTGTTTATTTTACAATCGTATTTTATCTGTTTATATTTGTTGCTGCAGATTGGGCTCGTAAAATAATTTATTTGGTGAGCTGTTCGTCGAGCGATTCTTTAAACATTCTAATATAAAAGCTTTTATCGTAGTTATTGCGAACAAGGTCTCTCTATCGGAGGGAAGTGGTCCCACCCGGAGTGAATTAAAGTCCCGTTCCCATAAATATCGGCACCATCTTTTGTCGAGCACGAGGGAATGGGCTTGTATCCAATCTTGCGGACCCGCTGCATTTAAATAAAAAATGAATTTTATTTTTTCGCCGGGCGGGATGATAAAACAACTATCGATAGATAGCCGTATTTTATGCGCCGAGATTAATGGACTCGAATGGGAGAAAGAAATATGGCTCGTTGTTTGAATAATTTGAGAAGTAGTCGGATAAATAAACGCTTCGGTCCTCGCGGATTATTTATCGGAACATTGATAACGCATTTGTTTTGCTTATACGCGCGCGGGGATCGATATGAAAGTAAGTTCAACTTTTTTACCCACTTGACCACGACATAAAAAGTGGCTTGATACACTGTAAAAAATAATAATGATCTATTTTCATATTGAAGGTGGGATCGAGTCAATGTTGACCCTAATTTCGAGTTAAAAACCGTATTTCAATTCATTTCGGACTAAATAATGCAATCAAGGAGTACTTATTCATTCTAGAAAGAACGTAGTACATGCTGTTAGTTCCTAGATGTACATAGGTGCTTCTGTGGATAAACCAGAGATTATAGTTTCTTAGTGGTTAACATAGTTTATTTGACTCTAAATTCCTTCTCAATGAGTTGAATTAACCCAGCACTACTTGAATCGACTAAAACTTTATGTCTCACTTAGACTCCATTTTCGAGTAAATGGACTCGACTTATCTTCAATATGAAAATAGAGTAGCGTTCAGTGATGCCTAAACAAAATCTAATGGATGAAGTCTAGACTAAGATGTCAAAATTTGGAAGTTTGAGAGAAGAGGGGTGACTTCGAATTGACGATAGCTAGCGTTTTAAAACGATTTTGATAAAAGGAACACAGAGAATTGTCAAATGAAATTGAGATCATAACGTTAGGAGGTATTCAGTTAAAACCTGTTTCGAAAAAAGGCTAATTATGGTTTTTCTTGTGTCGAGTTCGAGGCTAAAACTTGTCGGCTTGAAATAAGCTCCATTAAATTCCCATTTTCGAACACATACAATACTCACAAGGACTAATTATGAAACTGCTGTGAATTAATGCTTGCACATCACATTATTCAGCGCACCATTTAAAAAGAAGAAAAATAGCGAACTATAGTCTTTCCTGAACGAAAAATATACCTATTCTTCAACATTGCATTTCCATTCGCAAATTGTCTTTCGACTTAGCGACTTCTGGGCGTCCCTGACCGCAAAATTTCGCCGATTCTTTTTTTGATTCACGCTTGAATCGGCAAAAATTCGAACAGAAATTGCACAGTCATATGTTTTGTCGCAAAATTGAACTGTTTGGGTCGACTTTACGATCTTGAAATGGCGCTCCGTTTCTTCATCTGAACGACGAAACATCCTCCACTTCTCTGCTATGAGGGCTGATCTAAATTTCCACATAACCCTCGGAAAGCATGAAGTTATATGCATAGCTCATCCGAAGGTAAACATGGACCGATTAAAGCAGAAAGGAAACAAGCCACCTTAAGTTACCGCCGTCACCTTGGCGATTTAATTTTTTACAAGAGAACGTTTCGGTGGATTACTTTAAAAATTTCAAGAAATTGACCTCGTACCATGCAGGATATTCACACAAATTTACACGAAAATTCGCTGAACTGTTTCCCTATAAAAAATTAGATTGCCAAATGCGTCGATTTCCAGGCAAAGTATGCCGGGTAGTAAGTTTCCGGGTAGTGCCATGCGACGTGTACAATTTTTGCCGCCATTTTATTTGTTTACAGAGGAATCTTTCGACGAAGCTGTCCAAAAATTTCACTGAATTTCCTTTGTGCTGCCTATAAAAGTCGATCAAATTTTCGAAAAGATTCAATCAACAATTCCTCTGTAAAATAATAAAATGGGGGCGGGAATTTGGAAAGGTCGCACGGCGCTTCTGATACTTTGGCCGGAAAATGACGGATTAAATTTTGCAATAGTTGATGTGACTTGGCTCGTTTCTGCTCTACGCGGTCCATGTATAAAATTCAAGCGCAAGCATATCATATACTGCCGTGATAAGGAAGAACGCCGTGTGAACATTCGAGAGTTTCCAAATTTCCTTCAATAAAAAGTTCATTTTCGAAGAAAGTATGAATATTTTTCCGAGAAATTTTCAGGAACATTAGGTGAAATTGCGAGCAAAATTATCTGAAAAATTGGAAGGAAATTATTCATAAGTTTACCAGGAAATTCGTGTTTTATCAAAGGGTCTATGCCTGGTGGCTCATACGGCGTTTTTCCTTAGCACGGCAGTATAGGAGGAAGGTCGAATCTGAGTATCAATTAATTACCACCATAGCGTTACTTTTTATACTTCCACCTCATTTACTTAAACTTTTTTCCTTAGGAAGAGCAATTAAAGCATATTTTATCCCTCTTCGACCGACGGTCATTTTCCAGCTCGGACTCGCGCGCGAGGAATTTCGCCCGAAAACGGAAAAATCTCGGCGCTGGTTAAGCATTATTAATTTTCCGACGGAAGTGAGCTCGAATAAAAAATAACCTCATTAAGAAACACGGTCAGACACTGAGCCGAAGCTAGAGAATACGACCTCCCAGACAGCGTCGTTTCTCTCACGTAAGCGCATAACCCGTTTCCTCGTGGGCCCTACAAAGCGTAGTGTTATATTGAAGACGAGGCTCATGCTGGAATGCAGTTACGCGGTTGCGTCGGTGGAGCGACGACATGTGCAGTAAAAATCTCTGCATAATTCTCCACCGAGGATTCGTCGGGAGTCGGAACTGACTTAACAAGATACACAATTTGTTTCTCCGGGCGCGGGGAAAGCGGGGCAAAAGGAAATAAAATAAAGTTTGAAAAGTTACTCTCAACTTGCGTTGCCGGATTTTTGTTGGAATTGACGGCTTTTCGCCGGTTCTCACACGAAGGAACGTAACTTTATTTCGAGGTTGCGAAATTGACTCGAATAATTGTACTGCATTTCTCCCATGCTAAGTAAGAACGCCGTAATCCATCAAGATTTTCCTAGGTTTTTTGGAACTTAGCACTAAATAAAATGAAAACTGTTTTACGTATGCTCCTCAAATTTTCAGGTTAAGTTCTTGATAGTATTTGAGAATCTGTAAAAACATTGTCCCGAAGTACACAAGTTTTTCTACCATGATACATTGTTTTCCAAAAATTTAAAATGGCGTTTACGGCGTTTTTGCGTTGCACGGAAGATTTTGCAATGAGGAACTACTGTTTCCTGTTCTATTTAGAGACAACGCATTTGTTATTAATTTCCCTATACAGATAGGTGCTTTCATGGATGAGCCGGACACAGTAGCTCTTGTTGTAAAATGCAATCCGATTATACTGCCATCCACTTTAAGAAACCACTTTTTCTTGATTTCTGGCTAATCTATAAAAATACCCGGAAAATCGTTGGGATTGAGGGCTCTAGACCGTTTCTAACACGAAAGAGTAATGAACATAACTTTACTCCAAGGTTGGGAGACTAACTCAAACAATTGGACTAAATTTTGCACAAAGGACCTATTATTTCCTGCTCAAACTAGAAACAATAGGCATTAGTTTCCCTATGCAGATAAGTGATTTCATGGATGAGCTAGAAATAATTCCTTATTATAAAATTCAGTTCAATTATCCTGCAATTTGCGTTAGGGAACCACTCTTTCTAGACTTTTAGCTGATCTATAAATTATATATCTGAATAAAGAGACAAATGACCCATAAGCTGTTTCTGAAAGAGGCCAGTAATTATAGTCCCTTATTTCAGACTGTACACAATCAAATTCAATTTCTTACAAGAGTAAGCCTACGCAATTTCTGTTTTAACTCTTGCTAATTTTTACGTGTAATCAGAGGATAAAGTCAGATAACCTGCTTGCAAAATCTACTTTGCATTTTTATGCAAAGCAGATTTTTAGTCAAAGGAGGGTTATAGAATAAAATTTTAGCAACATATTCAAGAGGAAAACGATTTTTTCTGCTAAGCTAGGGAAGGCCGCCTTAAGTGCGTTTGATAGTTGGCGCATTTTCATAAAAAAAAAAATAAAAAAAAAAAAAAAAAAAAAAAAAAAAAAAAAAAAAAAAAAAAATTATAGAGATTTGACGAAAAGTCGGTCACATTTCTTCTTATTAGTTTCAAATACATTATATTTGATAAATTAAATGATGAAATTATATTATATTATATTGACTACATCCTCCAAAATGTAAACGGCACCCCGTAATGGGGTCTTCAAATAATCACTTTTTTATCGAAAGAACTTCGGCAACACCCGCATAGTCCTACGGAGTTTTCCCTCCGTTTTCAGGGAGTAGGTAACGTAAGGCGTGACATTTTCCGTAAGTTTGACAAATGTTCCGTGACGTGCACACGTGTGTAATTGGACGAACAGAGAGTTGCGCACAACATTATCACTGCAATGATTTCATTTGAGAATTTTCTTCTCTTTCTCCTTTTTTCGCTCTTTTCCGATGCAAAAGCCGCTAAACCATCCGTGCCGAGAGAGTTGCAACGCACTTTAACCTTTCAGTTTGATTCTAATTTTCGCGAAAAAGTTAAGTTTCCAGGGTGCCCTCTCGGAAGTGCGGAGGAAAAGTTTGTTGAGTATGCACCGTGTCAATTTTATGGGAAGTCATCCTTAAAATCAAGACCTCTCCTGTGCCAAGATTGTTGCCTCTTTACCGTAATAGCACAACAACGCTTATAAAATGTTCTAATATACCTATCTCTGAAGATTATGGAATGTTTCGGAGATATTTCTTTAAAACAAGGAAAAAACTAAAATGACTATGGAATGTTCAATGACATAAGTCATGATGACATTTCTGCGTTTTTAAAATGTTACGAGGTCAATTATCAATTATTTTGAGAACACTTTTAAAAGCTTTTACCAAATGATTTTTAAAATGCTCATGAAAATAATGCTTTGCTATGTTTTCTTCTTTAAAATTGCCGCTAAAGTAGGTTTTTCTTAAAAAGATTTAGATATCTTCATTTTTTATCTTTAAAACCAAAAGTTAGGAGCATTTTTAACATTTACAAGAGGAACTTTTTTTCTGTGCAGGACTATGAATGCCCAAGTTGTATTCTGAAATTGATTGAAAACATGCCCAATGAAGGCTTAAAAATGTTTTTTTTCTTTCAGATCAAAATAAATCAGTTCTAAAAGATACTTGTTCCCCGGCATGTATTGGAGGATTTCTGAACTGTGTTTCTGACGACCTAAATTTGCTTTCAAAAAGCTTGAGGGGGATACCTATTAAAAAGGAAAAATGAGCGGAAAGCGACGGGTAACGACATGCCATTCCGTAAAACTCACACGGCGCTGTCATACGACTATTCGACCTCGGCGAGCACGCGTGAAGTATCATAAAAATTGAAGGCGAAATGAGTTTGCTCAGTTCGCTCTGATTGTGTGTTTGCTGATACTTATTTCACATTTGATTTAAAGGCGAACTTGTTTGTATGATTCTGTCCTGGTGTAACTGTTTCCCAGACATGGAGATCTCACATTGAGATCATTTACCTCTTTTTGAACTCCTTTCGACCATGCTAAGAACGTTCGACTAAATTCTTCAGAAGGAACACTGATGGAATTTAGTGCAATCGTTAAAGTTCGTATCTAAGTATGTGTTTGTAAAAAAAAAACGAATTACAGACTTTACAACTTCCGTGAGTCAGTTTTGAGAAAAATAATATGGGATCCAGTTCACTCGTAAATGAATTGATTGGGTTCAAACTATTTGTATGAACCGCCTTTTTTCTCAGGCAGAGAATAGTGCATGCAGTTATCATGTGTAAGCCTTCATACAATTCACTTGATTAGTATTTCCCAATACATGTATAGAATATCGGTGAGAAACTTTAAAATACACGCACAGACGGGAATTGGCATATTGTCCTCAAATTTTTGTTTCAACATCGACGGCATCATTATACTACTTGAGTGGACTGTCCTTTCGGAAAGTTTCGTCGAACCCTCTCGGCAATCGTTGGAACAGGGTCAAAGAAGAAGTGAAAGCTTTTAAAATTTGACATCCTAACGGTGCGGTACCTGAGCGAAAGCCCGATCCTCTTTTGTCCCTCAATGCCTAGGATACAGTTGTACCACGAAAGAGTAATACAAATGAGTCCGAACCTTCAAATTAAATGTTAAACGAGTGGTGGCAAACACACAGCACAATCGGAGTGAACTGAACTTCCTCATCGCGCCTTCAATTCGTATGATACTTCACGCGTGCTCGCTGAGGTCGAATAGTCGTATCCCAGCGCCGAGTGAGTTTTTCGGATTGACATGCGGTATTACCCGTCGCTTTCGCACATTTTATCGTATTAATATCGCTCGTGAGCTTAATGAAAGTAAAGTAAATTTTGCAATTGGGCACTACAATTTATTGGTCAGGTAAAAAATAACGTATGCACCATTTATTTCCCTGTAGACATGTGAGCCATATGAGACATATGACATATGAATGAGCCAGAAATCGCAGTTCCTTACTACAAAATAAAGTCCAAGTATGCGTTCCTCCTTCCGCAATTAATAACAGAGGATCAGGCTTTCCACTCAGGTGCCGCAAAGTTAGGATGCCAAATTTTAAATTGGGGTCTAAAATTGGGGAAATAACCTAACGTAATTGACGGACAGCCCCTGAGTCGTTTTCGGAGATCAATTCCTAAGTCTATAGGAGGGGTGGAGGAGGAGGCCTGTTTTCTCCCCGAACTCGCATCACGGATAAATTTTTAAAATTCGGACGTAGAGCCCTCTGCGTCGGCATAAAAGAAACGGGAGCGAACCCTGCCGTGCTAAGGAAAAACATCGTAAGAGCATTCAAGTATTGCCAAATTTCCTCATTAAAAGTACTTATTTTTTGAAAAAGTCAAGAAAAATTTTCCTTGACATTTCTGGACTCTCTACATCAAATTACGAACAAAGTTCTCTAAAAAATTTGAATAAAAATATTTACAAATTTTCCGGAAAATTCATGATTTGTCGAGGGAGATTTGACAGCATCTGAGGGCTCATACGGTGTTTTTCCTTCGCACGGCGGAACACTCCTTCATAACGGAGCCGGACCAGTGGCGTTGCGTGAATTGCGATGTATCGATTGTTATGCCATTTAAACCTATGAAAAAAGATCGATTATCAGGGTGTTCGCAGCGAACACCTTAGTAATCGATTCTTTACCGTAGCTTCAAATGGCGAGATATCGATAATCGATTATTCACGCCACGCCACTGAGCCGGACCCACGGGAAGAAGCTCATTCCCCGAAACTCATCAACTCGGATGGGGAAAGTCAAAAGCCTCAGATGGAATCGCGTCGTTTAGGCCCTTACCCAGGTCACATTTGATGGAAGACAACTGAGGTGGCCCTAACCGAAAACCACACAACTTAAATCCAGGAACATGGCGGATGGGCGGTTTCAGCCAAGACGGTGTCCCGGAGGGGTCGAAAGACATAACCGCAGCGGTCATCCCGGACCGGCCCAAGGATAAGAGGGAATTTGTCACCGGCTACGAAAAGCGAGGCGGCCGGCGTGAAGAAGGGTGGGGTGGGCGAAGATATGTCAAGAACTCCCTGCTGTGCTATTAATTTAAGACATTGTTTTTGCATCGTGTTATTTACGCGGAAGTTTTAAGCGCGGCGCCGCGCGAGGAGGACGGAAATAAATGTGGCCCAGGAGAGGTAACCTGTTAGGAGGCCTCCTTTCCCGACCACTTCGGTTCCTCCACCCGTTGCCATCTTCGTGTTTTGCCATGTTTACTCAAAGCACCGCTAACTCCAGGAATGAAACTTTCAGAAATAGGAATAAGAGATCTGAAAACGAATGACCTCTATTAGAAAATTTGCACGTGTCTGATACTTGATGAATTTCGTGTCTAAGTAAAAACTCTTGAAAGAACTGAACACGAGGATGCTCTTGGTTCATAAATTGAAAAATTACTGAAGAAGATATGATGAAATGATCTAATCTGCTAAAATACGTGTGTTTAAATGGGAAATGCCGCCAGATGACGTCGCTAAGCGGTGCATTTTCTCACCTTTAATTCTATTTTAATACTATTTCCCATATCAGAAAAAAACCATAAAAAATACTGTCAAATCAGCTCCTTAAGCGCTTTTACATGAAAGAATGAAAAATGCAAATTCTCCATTCTCTGTAAACCCGTCCACAGTCATTCATGAAAACTTAGAAATAATTTTGGTAATATAGCTGTCTTTCATTGACGGCAACCAAATCTACTTGAAAGTTATCATCAAACGGTGTATATCGAAGACGTTAGCAGTCAGTGTCGAGACTTGAATGATCGATTATCGAAACTGCCCCATTTAAATCAGTGGTGAAGAATCGATTGTAAAGGTGTTTGTTGCAAACACCCTGTTTATTTATCCTTTCCCACAGGTTCAAGTGGTGGATCAATCGATATATCGCAAAGCGCGCCACGCCACAGTTAGCAAGTAAAACGCATGACTCGACAACGACGCGAAGCCGTTGAACCCGCTTCAAAGATGGCGCACAGTGGATCGAATCAATTAGAGAGGTCGGACACAAAATGTTTGACTAAAACTGAAAATTTTGATGTTAAATTCGTCACCTTCTAAATTTTAAGGGGGGTTTCAAGAAGAAAATTTCACGAGAAAACCAATGGAACCACTTTTAGAACCTTAAAGTTTTGTATAAACGGAGTTAAAGGCGTTTAAAGTCTCCGAATTCTGTCCGCCCTCCCCTATTGACTCGCCCCACTGTGCGGGATTTCGCCGCATCGCGTCTCACCACTCTCACCTCGCACCTGGAGAAACATCCAGTTTATTAGGGCGCCGCGACGCCTTCAAAAGGCCCGCGCCCGTCGTTTTGGGGAGGAGAAGTGAGGGGGGGGGGAGAAGCGAGGGGAGGGGGAGGATTTCCACGTTTCAGGCATCACCTGATTTATAAGTCACCGTCAGTGAGCAACTTGCCCGCTCCTTGCGCATTGTTCCTCGTTCCGCGTTGTCGACAACTTTTTAACTACGATTAAATGTTTTTATCCCCCTGTTAATATACTTGTCGTCCGAGCACGCGTTAGTAACTTCTGGGGTCCTTTGTAAGCACAGAGATACAGGGTGTCTCCAAACTGAGGGTCGCGTTCTGCCGTGTTGAGGATGAATGTTGTATAAACCATGATACGTTGCCGAATTCCCTCTTGAAAATGTGAATTTTTAGTACAGTTTTGCAAAATTTTCATTTCATTTGAAAGATAATTACAATATTTTTTCTATCGTTGTTTCCCGACAGACATATCGTCACTTTCAGGAGAGCGTTATGTCACACAGTAGATCAAGTCAGTAAGAGAGATCGGACCAAATTCGGAAACTTTAAACGCTTTCAACTCCGTTCTTACAAAACTTTGAGGTTCTAAAAGTGGTTTCATTAGTTTTCTCGTAAAATGTTTTTCTTAAGGAACCCCTTGAAATTTAAATGTGACGAAATAAACATCAAAATTTGCAGTTTTAGTCACAAATGTCATGTCCGACCTCTCTAATTGACTCGATCCACTGTGCGCCATTTGTTTTTACGCGTTTAAGGACAGGGACATACAACGCAAAAGAGTTAAAAAGGGGGAAGGGAGTAGGGGTCAAAAATGCCGAAATATAGAGTAACGTAATTAAAGGTACGGAACCTTAGGCGCGTCTAGACGCGGCGTCCAGACGCCGATAAATCTGTCTAATGATTTTTGCGCGGGGACGGCACCTTAGCGGCGAAGAGACGCTGCGGAAAACGCCGATCGAGGACGCTCCGATCTGTCGCGAACAGATCGGAGCGAAGACGCTGAGAAATTCCGCTGCCTTTCCTACCGATTTTTGAATGTGTTTAGTTCGACAAACCCACGAATCGATCACAAAGGCCGTGAATTGATCGACAAAAGCCGCGAATCGATCGAAAATTCCGTGAATCGATCGACAAGAGCCGTGGATCGACCGACCCACCCGTGAATCAATCGACAAAAGCCGTGGATAGATCGACAAACCTGTGAGTCTATCGACAAACCTGTGAATCGATCGACAAACCTATGAGTCGATCGACAAACCTGCGAATCGATCGACAAACCTATGAGTCGATCGACAAACCTGTGAGTTGATCGACAAACCCGTGAATCGATCGACCAAGTTGTGAATCGATCGAGTTACGTCGATTGGTTCACGTTTCGGTTTTTCGATCGATTCATGTCGATTGACTAGATACCGGTTTTCCTTTTAATTGTCAATCATTTCTCGTCTATCGATCCACATTTTTTGTCGATCGAATCGACACCCGTTTTTTAGTAATTTGTCCATCGATTGGTGTCGATCGATTCACGTTTTTATTTTTCGGTCGATTTTTGTCGATCGAATCCACACCCTCCTAAAAAAAAGCGCGTACAGCCATTTTCGCGGCCCGGAGCATACTGTCGGATCAACGAAAATTCGAGAAATTGACGGCGGACAGAGCGGAAAAAATCCACGGATTCCGCTCCTAAGGTGCCGTGCTCTAAAATGTGAGCGTCTTCTCGCCCTCGACTCGGTAGCAGCATTTTCCGCCGGCGTCCAGGACGCCGCGTCCAGACGCGCCTAAGGTTCCGTAGCTTTAGAGACGGATCCTTGCGTAATCAATGACAACAGAGGAATGATTTTGAACTCACATGGCTCTTTAAAACCACGATACGTGCTTTATGTATATGCTAGAAGCATCATCAAAATCAAAGGCGAAATGAGATATCCGGTCTTGACTCCGACTTCATGTCGCGTGGCCTCTGACGGTTAGTCGTCACAGAGCGCCAGAGAGCGCTGGAAAAGCGGCTTTCATGCATTTATATTATTTTGTGATGGGCTGCTGATAATACTCGGTACAATTATTTCCTTTCAATGACCATGAGATCATTTTGCAAACTATCAAGAACAGATTGAAGGATATACTTCTAAAGATCAAGGCACAAGTACGCTGTTATTCCTGTCTGTTCCAGGACTAAAGACTCGATTTCCTACGCTCGAACGAAGCCAGGACACGGATAAAATCTTATTAGCATGGACTCGAGGACATAAAAGCCCCACGGCCTTGAGTGCGAACTAAAAAGTACAGACAAAGAGAAGATCCAGCTTGGCGTATCAAGCGATATTAATTATTATAATATAATTTAAAAACTTCATCCTTGTACATCCCCCTTTTGTGCTGGACGACCTTATTAAAAAAATCCTGTTCCACGTTTTGTTTCGGAAAGAAAACATCGCCCACAGGGGAAAATCCAATTACCATCGACCACACACGCCCTTCCCTTTTATCTCTGCTCGATGCACTTACGCCCTCTTCGTTTGAGAGACAATAACTCCTCTTTCAAAGAAATAATTTAAATAGTTCAACTTCAGGAGCTGCCCCTAATATTCTCCGCTTATATGCGCGGTATGGATTCATTAAAGCTCATCCAGCCGTAGTTTCAGTCCAATGTTGTCAGATCTTCGAGGATTATGTTCGTGCGTGACTTTAAACGGAGGTCTTGCTAGGCCTCGGGAGTACGATTGGGCAACATTTTTCAAAACCAGTGTGTCTACTAAAACAGGCTGACCCAAAATCATTACTTTCACAGTACTTTTTCAGTACCATCCCAAGAAATTCAGTACCTCCTCATTAGAAAAATTTAGTACATTTTCAGTACCTTCATTTGTCGAAATTCGAAAAATTTCAAAAATTTGAATTTCTCGCTCAGAAATGAAAAAAATTCCGGACCTCCTTACGGAATTTGCGCACTTCTTAAGTACTTCCGGACCGCCCTTAAAAAATTCGTACTATGGAACTCCGGAATTTCTGGAAAGTCCGGACTTTTAGACACCCTGAAATCGATACCAAGTGCAAATTGGAATGTTGCTATGATTAGACGTAATCTCATTATTGCTTTAACCTCTGAAACCCTTCTAATTTCTATTGTCATCATGGTTACGTCCAGTGAACCACCCGGCCGATATCCATGATTTTTTTTGGCTTTTGAAGAAGCAGTATACAACGCTGTTACTGAGTGACACTCTGTATACAGATTTGAATGAATATTTCAGTTGGCTATGCGAAATATATTAACCGAGAAGAAAGTATATTGCAAAAAGGACACATCGACACGGCGTTTTGGGAAAATCAAAACGTTGCGAAAAAGGGATACAATTTTTATGAGAAATACGTGTTTTCCGTGCGTTAACCGGGAAGTTGTAAAGTCATTACATACATCAACGAGAAAAAAGAGTTTCAGGAATATTAAGACTTTTGACACATCATTTTTGAGGAAATTTTAACCCTCTAAAATATGTATAAAAAAAAACATCTCCGTCATACAATTTTAATATACGTAAATTTTTTATTTTCGAACGAAGGATTCCTAAAAAAATACTTAACACATTAGAAGGTGTATGCAAATGGGATAGCAGCTAGCTAAAAGTATTTGAAAAATGGAGACGTGACAACAATGTTTCACCCTCGTCATTCTTTCAGGTTCCGTTTTTTATGATCCTTCTTTGCCCGCATTAATTCTTTATTCCCGTCATCATCCTCTCTGACATGAAGAGAAATTCTTTTAATTCCTCGGGGTTAAAGGTTAAGCTGAAATTTCAAGCACGCAAAAAAATATAGGATAAAAAGGTACTGCTTGAGAGGAGCATTTGGAGCAACTTGCAACCTTCTCCCAGACTATATGGACTGGCCAAGAGAGACATTTGAAAAGGACAGTCACCATTAAAATAAATACTTTTTTGGAGTATGTTTCAACGTTTTTAAATATTGTTTAACTATCCGTGGTGAGGCGTGAATGATCGACTGTCGATATTTTCCCACCTGAAGGCATGGTAAAGGATCGATTTTTAAGGTGCCCTGGTAAAAATGATCAGTTAAAATTTGAACTGATATCGGTTGATATCATTTGAGCATCAACCGATATCAGTTGATTTCAACTGATATCAGTAGAGCCTCTACTGATATCAGTTGAACTTCAACTGATACCAGTAGATGCTCAACTGAGCCCGGACTCGAGTCAGTTGAGATCCAATTGGTACCAGTTGAGGCCGGACTCGAGTCAGTTGAGATTCAACTGGTATCAGTTGAGGCCGGACTCGAGTCAGTTGACATCCAACTGGTACCAGTTGAGGCTGGACTAGAGTCAGTTGACATCCGACTTGTACCAGTTGAGGCCGGACTCGTGTCGGTTGAGATCCAACATGTGGTACATAAGGCGGGACTCGTGTCGGTTGAAATCCAAGTTTTGTCAGTTGAGGCCAGACTCGTGTCGGTTGAAATCGAAACTGTTTCAGTAGTGGATCGATTCGGCATCAGTTGCGTGAATAGGTTTAGATTCAAGCATCCAATCAGAGTACAGCTGGATTATGCCTTTTAAATTTGCTATTTTCCGCTGTGGGGCCGTCCTATAAATTACGTAAGGCACTTTTTCCAGTTTTAAGACCCCCTCCCTCTCGAAAGGAATTTTCTGCCCCTCGGCCACCTTACTTCAACAATACCCCTAAGGCAGCCCTTGACACCCTCCCCCACTGCCTTGCGTAATTTGTGGACGTAATGGGCCCTGCAGCGGAAACCAGTGGTCTCCATTTTAAAATCTCTTAAAAATGAGAAACTTTTTTTTTTTTTTTTTTTTTTTTTTTTTTTTTTTTTTTTTATTAAGTTTCCGTACAGATGAATGGCTAAGTGCAAATTGCCTATCCTCCTTTTTGAAGGGGCTAAAATCAATTCGTTGGAAAAAAATTGCAATAGATATGGTACAAAAAATGGTAATGAATGTCAATGTTAGGTTGAATCGCAGGTTCTTCACATTTGTATGTAAAGGAGCCCCACTTTAAAATTAATTTGATAAAGGATGGCAAAAAAAAAAAGAGAAACTGAACCAACATTGTACTTAAGGTGATTGCAAATTTTACCGCAGAAAATGACTCTGTCAATTAGAATTTTTGAATTAATATTGGAGATACCCCAGTTAGAACAAAATATTTTGAAAATATTTTAGAAATACTGCCGTTGTTTGGAAAATATTTTCAAGAAAATAATTCCACGAAAATACTGTAAAAATAGTTTTACAATATCTTTTCAATCAAATTTTTAAAATATTAAAATTAATTATTTTTAAAATATTTTTGCAATATTTAAATGAAAATGTTTTTGAAAAATAATTTTAAAGCAATTACTAAATATTTACATTTTTAGTTGTAAAAATACTACAAAATATAATTTTAAAATTATTAATAAAATATTATAGAATATGCGCGCACTCTAGGAGCTGTTTTGGTACGTATGTTCTTTTCTGATAAGATAAGATATTTTATTCAAAAAGTAAAACATAAAATAAAGAACAATATTAATCTGCCCGGCAAATTGTGATGCCCAAATTAATCTGCCAGATCAGACATAAAATTAAATTCAACTGATGATAAAAGAAAAAAGAAAGGGGAAAAAAGAAAACACACAAAATAATAATAATAATAATATATCCATAATACGATAATCCAATAATATGATAGTTAATATCCAGAGCACTTACGCTGAGAAGATAAGTAAGTACATGCCTTTGGCGGACGAAATCAAGTGCCTCTGGAAATTGGACAAAGTAATAACTGTGCCAATTATTATTGGAGCAACGGGGAGATTCCTGTGAAGTTGTTTGATAGTCTTAGGAAGATCAACCTTAGAGAAAAGCTGTTTCAACAATTACAGAAAGCAGTTTTGCTAGGGAGCTGCAGGATTGTAAGGCGAGTTCTGGGTGATGGATAGTTACCACCAACCGAAAAATTAACCTGCATTTTAAACTTCAATTTTAAATTTCTACTCCAATTTTAAATTTTTAACTTCAATTTTAAAGTTTTAACCTCAATTTTAAGTTTTTTTTACTCCAATGTTAAAGTTTTAATCCAAATTTTAAATTTTTCACTCCAATTTTAAAGTTTTAATCCCAATTTTAAATTTTTACTTCAATTTTAAATTTAAGGACTCTCCTTTGCATTGAATTGCCGGGGGAGGACTAAATATCTACCGGCCTCGAGCTGTGAATTGAGATACGAGAACATAATAATAAATAACATAAATGCATCGACATAAATTCAAACTAGAAAAAGGTCCGAATAATTAAAACTGGAAAAAGACGCAATTATAAAAAAACAGGAATTTGGTTTTTAAAAAAAAATAAAAAAAAATGAGAGAGTCAAAACAACGAGAAAGTTAAAAAAAATGAAAGAGTTAAAAATAAAAAAATAAAAAAATAAATAAATGAAAATGAAAATTTGAAATACATGAATATGAATATCTTGAGTGCAATTAATAAAGAATTTGAAACATAAATTACACGATGAAATAAAAAATAATAAATAATAAATTATGGTAAAATATTAAAAGAATCCGTCAATAAACAAACATATTACGGACTCAGAGGCCTGCGATAGTTAAGAGATTGAATTTCGGGGCCCTTCCGTATCAAGCCTGGCTGGTCTAGCGGTAAGTTACTGGACTACGGATTGCAACTTCATCCCGAGGCGTGGGTTCTATTCCCGACTAGGGCGGCGCGGATTTTAAGGTTAGTCACAACTCAACGAACGATCAACTTAAAATGACACATGTGCACCATCGAAGGAATGTTAGTACCAAACACATCACCTAGAGTGCGCGCTCTCTAGATGCAATACTTTCAGAACATTGATTATTTTTAAATTGATCAACTGATCAGATATCTACTGATGTCAACTGACGTCAACTGACGTCAACTGACGTCAACTGACAATTTCTACTGACATCAACTGATCAGATACCTACTGATGTCAACTGATGTCAACTGATTCTTTCGCACCAAAACACGGTTGACGGTCAACTGATAACAAACTGATCATTTTTACCAGGGTGTTCGTTGCAAACACCCTGTTTATCGGTCCTTATCCATAGGTTCAAATAGGTCCATAGGTTCCATAGGTTTATCAATTGATTTATCACAACGTATGCAGTTATCCACCGCATACCTCAACATTTTTGGTACATATTTTTTATTTAATTCATGGAAAAGCCCAAATAATATTATAGGAGTACTCACTGAACTAGGAACAAAACCTGTTAATCGATGTATTTGTATGGTCGCTAATCATCAAAACTTACCTGGAAACAAACAAACAAATTGGTATTAGAAAGTTGCTTCACATTTAAAATTCACGATACAACAGTCATACAGGATGATTTGGATATGACATTAACCGAACCAGCCAGGCTTTGGTTCTAGTCTGATAATCGTGTGAAATCTGAGGAAAAATCAATAAAATTTTCAATTAAAAATGCCCAAGATTCTCCTACTTAATATACAATTTAAGAGGGGAAATCTGGCAACATTGAAATGGAGTTACGTTCTTTCGTGAGGGAGACTGCAAATTAAGGCCTTTGAATAAATTCATTTTTCTCGCTTTGCGACACACATTTTTTTGATAATTATGAACACGATGGAGTGCATGGCATATTCTACCTTCAAAATTATCTTTTCGTGACCTGTTTTTCATCTCTTTGCTGCGGGTTTAAAAACCAACATTTCGTCAGAAAGTACCCTTGTGACCCTTCAATCCAATACACGTCAATTTTTAGCCTATATGGCGATCCACTCACGCGGCAAAACGAAAAACCGGCGGGAAAAATGTGACAACGGATACGACTACCGCACCGGAGCGCTGCGCTGCCGTGCTGAAGAAAAACGCCGTATGAACCCTCAGGCGTTGCCAAATTTATTTTAGTAAATCACGAATTTTCGCGAAAATTGCACAACTTTTTTCTTCCAATTTTTCAGAAAATTTTGTTGGCAATTTCACCTGAAGTTCCCGAATTTCACGGAATAATATTCATAGCTTCCATGAAAGATAAACATTTATCGGAGAAAATTTGGCAACTCTCGAATGTTGATACGGCGTTTTACCTTAGGACGGGAGAGCGGCTCAGGGGGGAAATTTATGCAACTCGAAATAGGACTCTTTTTTGAAGTAGGGGTAGGGGCGCGGGGCAGGGGGAGGCGGAGGGGTCGTCGGGGGGCTGGCGCGATGCCTCACCGCAAACCTTTGGTGTACCTTACACCCTCACCGCACTCGGCGAGTCACAAAGCCGGGGCCGCGAGCGCCGAGCGCCTTCGTCGCCGGGAAAAAGCGGTGTTCGAGTGGGGTCGTCCCGTAATTGGATTTTGATTTCACTAATCAATACTCGATTTTTTTCACACGTCACCCAACGACGCCACGACGCCGCGCCAAGGGGAGAACGGCGTCGCGACGCCCACATCCATGCCCTCCGGTTCAGCCCTAGTCTGACAGACTCAGAGTCATAGTCTCAGAGTCAGAGACTCAGAGACTTTCTGGCTTTGTTTTCCCCGCAGGAAAGAGGGGACCTAGCAATATTTTACCACCTTCACGGTTCGTTTCAGAGGGAGGTAAATAAAATAGTGTTGCCCACTCAAAATTCCTTCGGGATCTTGAAGTAGGATGCATACACAGTCATTTAAGCCTAAAATGAAAATATTCTGTCGAGCTCTTCGAAAATAAAATCGATTTTTGTGTTTTTGGCGCTAAAATGGCCTTCAAAAACGATCAATGATTCAATTCCGATGGGTTGTGCATATGCAAAATGGTAAATGTATAATGAAATCTACGTATTTTTGGACCAGAAATCGATTGAGCAGGGTCCCGAATCGGTTCGAAGCTTCATTGACCGAAAAATGGGCCTTTTTTGGGATTTTAGGGATGTTTTGGGCCCATTTTTTCCCAATTTTGGCGTGAGAAAACCTGTGCCGTCATGGGTATTGATTATTGGGTAATTTCGGGAGAGAAATCGAATGCGCTTGGTCCCGAGTCACTCCGGGGCTTCCTAATCCAAGAATACGCTGTAGGCCCAGGTGGAGCTCCGGAAGAGCTTTGAAAATATTTTTTGTCTTTTATGTTCAAACTGGATGCTAAAATTGGCCTTTCTTTGACTTTAAAATGAGACTCCTGAATAAGTAACAAGAAACTTTTCTATAATTTGATGACCGTTGGCCTCCTTCAGCCAGTCCACTGTGTAAGCTCCTGCATGAAAGCACGATGCATATCTCAGATCTGATCATGCGCTGTGAAGAATGATATCAGTGCGCACGCATGCTGATCTGCACTGATTAACGGGTTCACACACATACACATCAATTTCTCTTTTTCAAAGACCTTCTGATGAGAAATCGTATGCGCTTTATGAAGAGACGGTATAAATTTGGACTCAAAAAATGAACTCCTCTTGTGGATTTATAATATTTATATGCAGAATAACTATTTTCCCTCCTTTTTCGGTCAAACAAATAATCTTAACCCAACCAAGCCGAGAAAAATTATTCGACCTAAGAAGCCCCGGAGTGACTCGGGACCAAGCGCATTCGATTTCTCGCCCGAAATTACCCAATAATCAATACCCATGACGGCACAGGTTTTCTCACGCCAAAATTGGGAAAAAATGGGCCCAAAACATCCCTAAAATCCCAAAAAAGGCCCATTTTTCGGTCAATGAAGCTTCGAACCGATTCGGGACCCTGCTCAATCGATTTCTGGTCCAAAAATACGTAGATTTCATTATACATTTACCATTTTGCATATGCACAACCCATCGGAATTGAATCATTGATCGTTTTTGAAGGCCATTTTAGCGCCAAAAACACAAAAATCGATTTTATTTTCGAAGAGCTCGACAGAATATTTTCATTTTAGGCTTAAATGACTGTGTATGCATCCTACTTCAAGATCTCGAAGGAATTTTGAGTGGGCAACACTATTTTATTTACCTCCCTCTGAAACGAACCGTGCCTTGTTGCATACAGTTCGGGCCATATTTTTTAGTGTTTTTTTCTTGCTTATTCGAATGCTTTACAGCTAAGGGGACTTTTTTTAGGCTTAGGCTTAGGTTTAGTTATCCTCTCCTTTTTTTGCAACTGAGGCCAAAAATGTCCTGATTTATACTATAAGAAATACACTATTCTCCGAAAAAGTCGAATTTTTCCTACGAAAAAGGACGTCCTTAAGCACGGCATGAGGTCAGAGTCAAGACCAAATAACTCATTTCGCCTTCAATTTTGATGATACTTTAAGCACATCTACACAGCACGAATAGTGATTTAAATAGTATGAAGCAGCCGTGTTCAACACCCATATTCTGTTACCATCTTTTGATTTTTCGCGTGTTATCGGTATTTTTTGCGCATGTGTCTCGTTTTGATTGTGGATTGGAATCGAGTAAAACTATTAGACACAGCTTGCCCAAATGTCGAGGACAGTCGCCTCGTTTTGATAGAAAAATGTCGTCTTTTGACGCCGCACGAAGTCCAAATGACCTGATACCTCTTTTCTCCTTAAATTTTGATGATACTTCATGCACATCCACAAAGCGCGATTAGTGGTATTGAAGAGCCGTGTGAGCATGGACCAAGAGAATAAATAAGGACCCCCAACTCCGGTTAGCGCTGACATCAGCGCTCCCTGGCAGAGGGTGTAGTGAACTAAACCGATGATTGGGTCTTCCTGTTTATATTTCCATGCACCGCCTATTTAGGCTTATCACTCAGTAGTGCTCATAGAAGTTTCTAGATCCTCGTATCCTCGTGGTCGCCCTGCAGTTTTGAAGAGTTTAGTGTGAAAAGTTTCCCTTTTCATTTCAATCTTCGTCAGTCTTCGGGTACATAAACTGGTATTAATGTGAAGTGTTATTTCTAACCGTTTTACTCAGCAGCAACTGCTGTTGAGAAAGCCAAAGGAAGTGTGTATGTAGTGTGCAGCAGGAATCAGGATTGTACTTTTAGCCGAAGGCGCCTCTCTGTTAAGTGAAATCTTTTTAGTGAGAAATAGTGTTGTACTGATAAAAATCAACTGAGTGTCACAAAATCAAAGATACTTGACTTCAAGCATTACCTTTAATTTGATTATTAGCAAGTCTCTTTGATTCTGCGTCAGAAGTTGACTGAATCATCTTTGCTCGTGTTTTGATAAGATAAGATACTTCAAATCAAAGTCTTTCGCATTGACCTCTGCAGAAGGTATGTATCTATACAATTTCATTAGTTTGCGAAAGTAAAATGTATTAAAGTATCTACACAAATAAATAAATCATAGATAAACAAAGAACATTGCATGGAATAACATACCATAGAGGTACGATCGTGGACCGCTGTGGCGTTAGTTCACCGCACCCTCTGCCAGGTTCGCTGCGAGCGCGCGTTAACGGTTTTTAACACAGGTTAGCATAGGGAGTTGGGAGTCCTTATTTATTCTCTTGGTCCATGGTGTGAGTTCGAAATCTTTGTCCTATTGTCATCTCTTCCTTTTTCACACGGCAACGGTATTTTTTACGTGATCGTTTTGGTTTTTCTCATGTCGTAGAAGAATTTCTCAAGTCAAAAATGAACATGAAAAACACCTATGTACATACACAGATTAATGTCCTCGAATTTGAATAAAAGTAGGCACAGCGTTTTTTGTATCAAATGGATCAAACTGGAGGGTAAGATCGAAAAAACCTGCCATCCCGGATCGGGAAACCCTAATCTAACTTAAGTTAGTAGTCCTACTACCGTGCTGAGGAAAACCACCGTATGAACATTCAGGAGTTGCCAAATCCAAATTTCACATGACAAAATATGTGTTTTTGACGACATTCATGCATATTTTTCCTTAAAATTTTCTATTATTTTAGATTAAAATTCGTATAGAATTGTCTGAAAATTTTGGGAAAAAATATTCTCATTTTTACCAATAAATTTAGTTTTTATCGAAGGAAATTTGGCAACATTTAAAGGCTCATACGGCGTTCTTCCTTAGCACGGCAGTACACTTATCTGCCGTGCTAAGGAAGAACGCCGTATAAGCCTTCAGACGTTGCCAAATTTCCTTCAATAAAAACCGAATTTACTGGTAAAAATGAGAGTATTTTTTCCCAAAATTTTCAGACAATTTTATACGAATTTTAATCTAATATAACAGAAAATTTTAAGGAATTATATGCATAAATGTCGTCAAAAAACCATATTTTGTCAATGGAAATTTGGCAACTCTCGATTGTTCATACGGTGTTCTTCCTCAGCAGTACACTAATGTACTTCTATTTTTCCCTGGGAACTTTCACTGCAGATGGACTCCTTTCGTTTAAACGTGTCTCCGGCGCGAAAGTGGCCGATCACGAAAGTCGAGACGTCACGTTTCTGGTATAAAACAAAAGTCTGCATAAGCGTAAATCCGCGTCTGAAATTGCACGTGCAAAAAAACCCGAATCTAACGACCGCGGGACACCGCAACCCCATCGACCGATAACCTTGAAACCCTGCGTGGACGCACCGCCATGGGGTGCTTATCCCGCAGTTTCATCTTTACACTCTCCGTTGCCAAATTGGGCGCGAAAACGAAGGACTTTGGACGCTTTTGCTCTGCATTTTTCAGCCTGGAGAAGCTCTGGGCTGAGCACAATCCGGTCCAACTTCTTAACCTGTCTGGTGATCATTTTGCACTTCAAGAACTGTAATTTCTTTTTTATCTGTAAAAACACTTATGTGCGCTGCGAAACTAATGGCACTTGCGTTCTTTTTAAACTGAGCCAGAATTGTAAAACCTACTCCGAAAAGAAAGGATGCTGACTTAATATTCTGGATGTAAAAAAGTGTGCGACAACTCACAAAACGCTGAACTAACCGCCACAGCAGTTAGTTTTAC
This sequence comes from Bemisia tabaci, assembly GCF_918797505.1. Classification (NCBI taxonomy): domain Eukaryota; kingdom Metazoa; phylum Arthropoda; class Insecta; order Hemiptera; family Aleyrodidae; genus Bemisia; species Bemisia tabaci. The sequence continues at coordinate 51,855,551 of NC_092798.1, forward strand.
ATCTTGACATTGCTAAAGTAACTGCTGCGGCGGTTAATTCTGCGCTTTGTGAGTTGTCGCACACTTTTTTACATCCAGAATGGTATGTCAGCATCCTTTTTTTTCGGTGTAAGTTTGAGCATGCAAGATCCAGTTTACTTATGGCGGAAGGAGATCCGGGATTGCGTGAGAAAATTTACAGCAACACAATCTTCCCCTAATTTAAAAATTCTGAAAAGATATTAGAAAACGCACCTTTTTTCTTATCCATCGACTCAATTCGCACTCTTGACCTTTTCAGGGTACTGGGAAGGTTTTCCGAGATCGGAAGACTTTGAAATCTAACATTGAGACTATTTTTGCTTCGTAGAACTTTTTGCACCCCTAGGTACGTTAAGAGATGACCCTTTACGACGCGCCTGATCGATTTTCTACCTTCTCAGCGGACTGAGAAAGTTTTCCAAGATTCAACAAATTTGAAATCGAAGATTGTGACTATTTTTGCTCCGAAGAACTTTTCGCACCCCTAACTTAGGGGTCTCTGCCCCTAAGTACGTTAAGAAATAACCGTTCACGACCCATCTCATGGATTTTGGGATGGAATCTGGGAGCGGACGCCAATAAGTTCGGCATCAAATGAGCTGGAGCACGAGGCGCAATAATCGCTGTCCGCTGGTGGCGCAACGTCGCGTCGCGAGCATAAAAAACCGTGGGGAGAAGCGAAACGACCCGGCTTCATAAACAATTTGCAAGGAGCACATATTTTATCCGACCGCATAAAAGTTCGAAGGCGACCCCAAGCTCGGATTCGGTGCGTATCGCAAGTCTGCCGTGCTATGGAAAAACGCCGTATGAGCATTCAGGCGTTGCCAAATTTCCTTCGACAAATCACGAATTTTCAGGGAAAATTTGTGAACGTTTTTCTCCCGACTTTTCACAGGATTTCGTTCGTGATTTGATGTAATAAGTCTGAAAATTTCAAGGAAGAATATTCGTATCTTTTTTCCTAAATTAATATTTTCTAAGAGGAGATTCGGCAACACTCGGATGCTCTTACGAAACGCACATTTGGCGTTCGGATGTCGCAGAACGCCAGAGTGCGTTGTAGGAGCAACTTTTATGTTATTTTTGTGTAGGCAAAGCTATAGACATAAATAGCAGAGGGAAAATGGGGCGATCCTATGGCTTCTGCTTTAAATGTAGAGGCTCAGGTAGTTCTTCATGTCGGCCCCTTCAGTGTTGCTTTCTCACTCTCTCCCCTGCGAATATGCGGCTCCATCTGACTTGTTTTACCAATTATGATGTTAAAATCGTAGGCCCTCCCCCCCCCCAAAAAAAAAACCTCCCCCGTGGGACAGAATCGTCAAAACGACGTTTGGTTAAAATGTGTCAAATTAAGAAACAAATGGCTCAAAACGCAACATCCTCGTATTGCACTGAATCCTAAGATTTCCGCATTTACACTCAATGCGACGAAAAATATATTTTCGCCATCGTGGGAAAGCGACAAGAATTACTTCCTTTCCTCCTTCCGCCAACTTGGTTTGGCTGTTTTTCTTGCGGTCGGAAAAAGTCTACGCGGCTGCCAGATCATGCAGAGAAAGATCCGCGTTTTGATTCCCGGTTGAAGGATAATTACATTCCTCGGAGCCAGGAGGCAGCCTCAAAGCGAGGAAGTAGTTCATTTTCCGAATCGTTTTAACTTAAATGGCTTCGCTAGAAATGCAGGATACTTAAAAAGTCATTTAAGCGAGCGACACCAAAACCATGACGTCATTTACAACGCGTCAGCTTGTGAATTACCCACCGCAGAATCGGGACGCGCTTGCATTCAAGTTATGGTCATGAAGAGAGAAGAGGAAAAAAATTCGCTTCTTTCGAATCGTTATTTGAAGCTTTTTACCCCGAAAAATAGAACCTACACATTTGAAAACTTTAAAAAAAAAGGTGTCAAAAATTCGACTCAGCGGAACTTAATTTTGCAATTGAGATTTAGCTTCAGTGCGTGCGCATTTTCGATCCTAATTTAAAACCAATTTAACGGATTTAAATAAAGAAAATGCCATTGATTTTGAAGGTTCTAAGAAATCATTTGGTTACGAAAAAGTTTTGAAACTGGTATCGTAAGCCGATTAGGCATCTGAGATACACCCATACGTAACAACGGCGACTATATGGGAGGATATCGATGGTGAAAATGCAGAAGTACGTACCTCGGAAAACACGATTTTCCAGGAGAGTAAAAAAAAAACTATCTACATTCCTCTTTATTGTTAGGAGAAGGGTAATAATTCCTGAGAATAACAAGCATAAGATGCTTTTTCAGACTCCACCAGCATTTAAAATTTTGAATAATATCTCGAACTGTTGGACTCTCTCAGTCTTGCATGATAATACGATGACCAAAGCAAGAAGACTTGAAACCACAATCTGAACCGAGCATTCTCTCTTTTATGAAATAAGACTGACAATCTATAAATATTGGAACGTGCAATAATGTTTTTCGGGCTTTCTGAAAAGTTACGGCTCGATTGAAGACTCCCAAATTCTGAATATTTCTGGTCAACATCGTCGTATAGGGCCACTCGGATACAATACAGAAGAGCGCCTTCAAACCACTATGTATTCTTAATGCGAAATTCTGATACCACTATTCGTGCTCCACAACAGACATTTTGCATAACCGGCCAATTGAAGGCACATCATTGACCAACTCAACAGGGTACGAATTAAAGCAAATGCGATACGTGTTCTGTAGGGACAAAAACCTTCGGGGGTGTCCAACTTGGCATCCAAAGAGCCCAACCCCCCAAGGTTGCCCCCCTAAGCATCCGAGGAGCCCAACCTCCAGGGGGCTGCCCCACCTGGAATCCAAGAGGCCCAACCTTTCGGGGCTGCCCCACCTAACATCTCGGAAGCCCGACCCCCGGAGCTGCCCCCCTTGGCATTTACGAAGAACAATCCCCCCGGGGCTGCCCTACCTGGCATCGAAGAAGCCTAACCCCTCGAGGGCTGTCCCAACTGGCATCGAAAAAGCCCAACAACTCGGGGGCTGCGGGCTGCGCTGCCCCATCTGAAATTGCGAACAAAATTGTCTGAAAAATTGGTAGAAAAATATCCATTCGTTTACCGCAAAACTCGTATTTTATCAAAGGAAATTTGACATCCTCTGAAGGTTCATACGGCGTTTCTCCTTAGCACGGGAGTCTACTTACGACTACCCACCCGTTGCGCGTGGGTGATCGGGAACAAGTTATTAAGACGACTAAAAATTGAGTGTTGCGTCGGCGACGGAGGACACACTCACTCACACATTAAAGCGGGAGAGTGAGCAAGGATTTAATGCAGTCTCTGCGGTATTCCAACAAATAAGATTGATGGAAACGGATACGACGATGCGAGGATAAACAAACTCGGCCGACACCCCCTCCCCCCTTCCCCCTTCATCCCCCTGGCTGGAGCCCTTCGGGGTGCCGCGGCGGGGGACGTCGTAAGTGAGAAGTCGTACGACTTCGAAAATCGAAAGGGACGGAGTCGCCGTCTCGGCTTGTCCCTGTTGCCGCCTCGAGTTCTCGCCCCGCGACCAATGATTGATCACCCCCGTCGATCGCTTCCGCAAACAGGAACAACGTCCTATGAGCTTTGAGACGTTGCCAACTTCCTATTAATAAAGCGGGAATTTTCACGAAAACGTATGCATATTTCTCTTCTAATTTTTCAGAGAACTTTCAATGCGATTTGATTTAGAATACCTAGACATTCGAAAGAAAAATATCGAAAATTTTCCCAAGAGATAAAATACTTTAGCGAGAAAATTGTCAAATTCCCATTAATTAGACGGGAAATTTCAGGGCAATTTATGAATATTTCTCCCATATATCCTCTAATTTTTCAGAGAACTATTAATGCGGTTTGATTTAGAATACCGGATTATTCGAAAGAAAAATATCGAAAATTTTCCCAGAAATAAAATATTCTAGCGAGGAAATCGCCAAATTCCCATTAAAAACAGGATATTTTAGGGAAATATGTGAATATTTCTCCCATTTCTCCTCTAATTTTTCAGAGAACTTTGAATCCAATTTGATTTAGAGTACCTAAAAATTCTAAAGAAAAATATCGAAAATTTTACCAAGAAATAAAATACTTTGGCGATGAAATTGCCAAATTCCCATTAATTAGACGGGAAATTTCAGGAAAATTTATGCATATCTCTCCTCTAATTGTTCAGAGAGCTTTCAATGCGATTTGATTTAGAATACCTGAAAATTCGAACGAAAAATATCGAAAATTTTCCCGAGGAATAAAATACTTAAGCGACGAAAATTTGGCAACAATCAAACTTTCATACGACGATTTTTCTTTGTGCTGCAGAAGAGGTGACTGACACTGTCGGAGCCTGTTTCAGGTATTTTATCTTCCGTTTCAGCCCTCGTATTTATTCTAGGCAGACTTCATTTCAGATAAACCATCGGAAGCCGGGCCGATTGACGTGATTGAAACTGTATCAGCAGTTCCGGGACCTTAAACAGAAGGGTATATCTTCCTCTGTTAGGATTCAATGATTTGTGTCTAGAAATGCTGGCTGCCCGGACCGAAATCTTTGTTTTGCCTGGTGAATCTAGGATAGCCTCGGTGAGGTCGATCCGTATGATATGCTGTAGAAGTGCGGTATCATGCGGGCTCAACATGATATCAGTACGATCATAAGCTGGCAAGGGAACCAGTACGATATCACACTAAAAACGTATTAAAGAATCGGTCAACTTAAAATTTATGAAATATGCTGATCGACTTTACCAAAAAGGCCTTTTCAAATAGTTTGAATTGAAGATTTTTTCCAGTAAAAAATTGCATTTTTGGTGTACCGGTAAAAAGTAGAGACAAAAATCCGACATCTCACGTGATTTTACACTTCAGTAGCAGGAATGGCAATAATTAATGGCATTGGCATAAACGATTCGATGCGTCAATGGCATAATCGATTCAATGTCAATGGCATAATCAAACCCTGGAACTAGTGAATCCCCGAAAAATTGTGGGCTCGGTGTCCGCTGAATACGTAATGAATATTTGCACGTGAAAATTGTATTGCATCATATAAAACCACGCGATGCTGAGCTCACAGTATTTTTTGTAAAATTGAAACCTCGCAAAGTGAGTTTCGTGGTTTCAGAGTTTCACCGAAGTTATGCCTGAATGTCAGGGATGGTTGTTTCGCTTTGACTGAAAAATTTCGCCACTAAGCAGTACACGAAGTCGAAGTCAAGACCAGACATCTCAATTCGCCTTCAATTTTGATGATACCTCAAGCACATCCACAAAGCACGAATAGTGGTATCAAAGAGCCGTATGTGTTCAGTTGTCGTCTCCGGATGTTTCAAATCTGATCACGCAAATGTATGTTAATGGTTTTCTCCAGCTTACTTCACTAACGAAATGTAATAACCATTTATCGATGAATAATAATCAATCGACTATCAAATACCTGCAAATCTTTCATTGGTTTCATTTTTTCCCACGTCAGGTTCTCCAAACGAGTCGTTTTCAAAGTTTTGCGAGAACCTTTTTTGTATCTTATTGCAATAGGCCCGTTGAAAACTTCAGCTGAAGCAAAAAAAAAGGAGAATTTTTCTTCGTAGAAAATGGCTTAAAAATCACAATGAGCGCTTCGAGAAAATACGAAAGACGAGAGTATGCGTTTATTTAAGCTTCCCGCTTCAAAAAACGATACTACGGTACAGGTGAACATTTCGTGAGAGGAATCGTTTCATCTAACCCTTGCGCACTAGAGTGCTACGCAATATTCAACATGGCCGACGCCAACCCGCCAAAATATACGTGACAAGACGGGATCGTAGCCACCGCCGTCTCTATATACATTATTCCTTGCGTTGATAAAGACCATAGTGCTTCTTAACGATTTGCGCGCGAAAGCGTTAGTCATGTTGTATATTGTGTAGCATTCTACTGGGCAAGGGTTGGATGACACGACTCCTCTTACGAAATGTTCACAAGCAGTGCCGTTGTATTGTTTATGAAGCGGGAGGCTTAAAACACGCTTATCTGTCACGCAGGTTGTAAAGTTAAAAGTGTATTTCAAACTTTTCCGCTGCGTTCATCGTGATTTTGAGCCATTTTCTGTACATCGAAAAAAAAATGGAGTTGATGTAACATTCTGGATGTAAAAAAAGTGTGAGAGAACTAACGAAATGCTGAATTGCCCAATATGGCAGTCACTTTAGCGATGCCAAGATGTAAAACTAACTGCTGTTGCGGTTAATTCAGCATTTTATGAGTTCTCGCATACTTTTTCACATCCAAAATGTCAAATCAACTTCACCTTTTTTTTCGGTGTAAGAAACAACTCTTCCTTTGGCTCTGGCTGAAGTTTGCAAGAGACTCATCCTATTATTCGCTGATGAGATTCGGCAACAGGCTCTACCGCGTTGGTTCCTGCAAAAATAGGAAACAGCGTAGGGTGCCTGGCGGTTGCGAACGGAAGTTGTGGCTCGGGGCGCGTGCCGAAGTCGAATGTGACGGGACTTGGGGGGGGGGGGGACTGCAGCGGTGAAAGAGGACTGGGAAGAAGTATCAATGACAGATCATTTGATCAATCCTGTTGACAGGGCGCTGCAGATCAATCTTCGGCTCCAATTATGAGTCCTGTTCTACAAAAGCGACGACTGCACTCCGGCCTCCAACAGCCCCGCAGCGTCGCCTCGTCTAATATCCAAATTTCAAAAATCGAGGGTTCCCCGCGACGCGAGTTCGGATTTGAATATCTCTCACTGGAAAAAAAAAAACACATTGGATCTAGATTCCAGACTCTTAAAAACATCGACAAAAAAAAGTACTCTTGATTCAATCAGAATCTAGTTTAAATCGAGAACCAAGCCTCTTAATTTAAGCGGATTTCCTTTTGGTTCAAACAAAAATCCGATTGAATCAAGAGTACTTTTTCTTGTCAATGTTTTGGTTGAATCTATTTGAAATTGCACTGAGTTTTATCAGCAGCACAAAGAAAATTCGGTGACATTTTCGGACAGCTTCGTCGAACAATATCTCTGTAAAAAAATGAAATGGCGGCGGACTTTTTAAACGTCACATGCCGCCTGTGATGCTTTGACCGGAAGGTGACGATGGAGGTTCTAAAATCACAGGTAAATCTGGCGGCACGGCCGGAGGATTTTCGGCAAAATTGAGCGATGGTCGTGATGTATCACCGGAGACGGAGAGCCTATCAAACTGTGCCTGAGCAGAGGCTGTATGAATAGGAGAGATGTTTGCTGGGGCGCGGTCATCTGGGTTCAACTCAGGGTTTATTGACGAGGGCTCCAGCACGTGAGATGTCACCAAGAGAGTGCTCCAGCTGCCGTTATCCCAGGAATCAGTCGACAGTAACCCAAGCTCCATTCGATAGCGCCAGTCAAAAAGCATGTATCTCCATACCGGCGTTTCAAAATTTCACCTATGGTTTTCCTTTTAACAGAACACCCAGCTGCAGACGGTCATGTTGGTAACATTTTAAGGTCATATTCTTACCAACAGGCTGTCAACATATTAGCAACGCGGGATCAAAATGATCGAAGAGACCACTAATCAGTATGATACCGGGTTGGTTCGGAAATGAGGCGAGCAACTATTCGAACTCTGGAGTAGGTATGTGGTATCACACAAGATTGAAGGAAAATCTTAAGTTTCTGCCTTTACTGACGTTATCGAATGCTATGCTCGCATCGATATTCAAATCGCTTATTTTCGGCGGTATTGAGGTGTAAATTGCGATCTTTGATGTTCACAGTCCCCGCTGGAAAATTTGAGAACTGGTTCTGTCATGGTAACATACTGACCTCAACATGGTACTCCAAGAATTTTTGCACCATGTCATTGTCCATATGGTACCATTTTCTATTATCATATCTATGGGATCAAGTAGGACGATTTTAAACACAGTTTCTCAAATCGTTTACTATATTCATTTCCTCATAAAAAGCCAGAGAATCGTTACTCTCAAGAAAGTAATTTCCCATTTCCGTCCTTCTCTTCCATTAATAGCGATTTTTAACGTGACTTTTTAGTGACATTATGGACACTAGAGGATCCATTTCTGACTGGCTCACAATCGGCAATCTTGTGCGTACGCAGTCCATATCAGGATTAAAATAATGACAGGCATTGCATGCACACGGACTATCAAAAGTTGGCTGATTTCTATATCATAATCCTTGTTTTCCTCGCGAAAAAGCGGAACTACATTTCAATGTTGCCGAATTTACCCTCGCAAATTGTACTTTTACCAGAAGAATCTTGGGCATTCCTGACTGAAAATTTCTCTGATTTTGGTTCTGACATTATACAAAAATTATAAAATTTTGAGCACATATTGCATAGGTCAATTTTTGTATGAGCTTTACTTATTCGGGTCAATTTTGGAGCCTTGAGATGGAATTACGTTCCTTCGTCCCAGGAACGACGAAATGCATCAAACTGAAACAATCATACCGATTGATCTTCCATTTGAGCATATGGGAAAGACTCGATTTATAGGATGTTCTCAGCGAACACCTTAATAGTCGATTCTTTATCATAGCTTCGAATGGGAAAATGTAAATAATCGATCATTCGCGCCTCGCCACTGTTGACCAGGAAAGCCGACCAATTTCTCGAGGATTCCGGCAATGGTGACACGGCTACCACCTCGGCTCACATCTCTGGAGGCCGGTGAATCGTGGAGCGGTGCGGTGGTGGGTGGATTGTGAAGTGTGCGGTTGGCACCGGAAGACGGGAGGGGGGTGGGCACTAATCTGCCCTCGTGTAATGAAAAGACCCCCTCCGCACGCTACAAGCTGCTTAGGATAAGATTCAAATGACCAGTTTCCCACACGCCCATTCCCTATTCCGGCCGGAATTAAAAAACTCCGCTTCGGCCGTTCGAAACGCAATCAACGACAAATTGAGAGAGCTCCAAAGTGCTTCGATCGTCCCGTGGAAGGAAAGATAGAAACTGCGTTGGGGTTGAAAAGGGGGCGAGGGGAGACTGAGGGGGTACTACCCGGCCACCACACAGCCCAACCCCCAATGCGTGCCTCGAGCCCTCAGAAATTAAATACTTTGGGCTGTCCTTCAAAAATTCCATCATTCCCCAAAACAGAGGCACATGCGAGGCTTGCGAGGGGCTTGGTGCAGTTTTTGCTATTTCGAGAAGTACGTGTTTTAAGTTCCGAAATTACATGGACCCTTATGGCAGAAAGAAGGTTCAAACTGACTTTTTGATGCTTAAGAACTAGAATTTCGAAGCGAATTTTTCACAGCGTATACATGATGCCTAGTGTCTATTTGAAATCATTAATATTTCAATTTTTCTAATGACTGCACTTTAGTGCACTTATGCGCCTTAGCCGCCAAGTCCCTCATACGATGTCAGTTTTGACTTTCATGATCTGATTACGAACCCGATCTCTACCAGCAATTCCAGCCGACCTCCACAAAAAATCAATTTTCGTTGCTCTAAGCATGTCCTGTGTCTGTTTCTTCAGCCGCTGCTAAGCTTTAGAATCAAATCAATGGCCCAAGTGTGGAACCACTTACCTCCACTGCAAGGTTTCAAAATTTCCGATCTAACTTTTTTTTTTGAGCAGAAACAACCCAACTCATAGCTTGAAATCTGTACATAATATTCTGCTAACAGAGAGGACAAATGAAGGAAATTTTCAAGAAATTACGTTTGCTAATTTTCCGAAGAAAGAATTAAGTTTGACAAGAAGTTTAAAATGTTGCGAACAGAGATATTTCCGCTCTTTGGCCATCGATATGTTAAAACACCTCCCACTACAGCGATGTGAATTTCCTTCTTGTTCTCTTTCAAAATTCGATGATCCTAGAGGACTCCATCGATTGATTTAGTGAGAACGAAAACACACCAACTCAGATAAATGAAAATAATCAAGACACACATAAACTTGCACGGTATGTGAAGAAGTTAATTTAAGAAAAATACTTTTGCTGCCGAAAAACAAGCACTTATGGACACTTTAAAGGTCTAAGTTGGAAAATGACCTTTGTAAATTAACTGTCTTTGATGGAAATTGAGCATTTACGAGTTAGGTACCGAGATGGTGTGTTTTCGTTCTCACTGATTCAATTAACATTGCAGGTATTTTGGATCAAATTGCAAATGGACCGCGTTTAGCAGGAAAGAACCATACCACATCGACTATTGCCCAATCGAATGGGGCAGTCCAATGTTTGACAAGAGAACTTTTGTACGGATTCCAGGAATTTGCTTCGTTTCATGCAGAAAATTCACTAAAATGGGCCTGTTGCAAACTTTTGCTAGAGCAAAAATAAGAGTTGTATCCTGTAGATAATGCCTCAAAAATCACGATGAGCGCATCGGCAAAGTCTGAAATGCAATCATAACTTCACAATCTGCGTAAGAAATTTGCGTTTTTTTGAGCTTCCCGCTTCAAAAACGATACTACGGCACAGGTGATCATTTTGTTAGAAGAGCCGCTCCATCGTCGGCAATATTCATCATGGCCGACGTTTGCGCAGTTCCTCGCGTAATTCGAGGAGAGTTCAAGGTCAATCAAGGCGGGTGAGGAAAATATGAACGTAAACACGCCCATTGTTATCTGGTCTAATCCTGTTCGGGTGTTATCTCGTCCCATCACACGTGTTTTGGCGGACTGGCGTCGGCCGTGATGAGTGTTGCCGACGATGGAACGACTCCTCTAACAAAATGTTCACCTGTGCCGTAGTATCGTTTTCGAAGCGGGAAGCTCAAAAAACCGCAAATTTCTTACGCAGATTGTGAAGTTATGAGTGCATTTCAGACTTTGCCAATGCGCTCATCGTGATTTTTGAGGCATTATCTATAAGAAACAACTTTTATTTTTGCTCTAGCAAAAGTTTGCAACAGGCCCATTTGCACGAAACCGTTACCATGTAAAACATTAAAATTGCCCAATTAAAAGTTGGCAATAGCTGATAGGGCTTGGTTCCTTTTTGCTTAACGCGGTCCAAATATAAATCTCTTAATCTTAGAATAAACGAGATTCACAAGTTTCCCGGAAATTCGAAGTTTATCAAACGAAACTTGACAAAACCCGAAGCGCTCTTTCAAAGCAAGGCAACGTTCCCCTTTTGAACCCCAATTTGTACACTGCGAAAGTTATGAATCGAACCGGGACCCTTGTCCGTAACCTTGGACTAGGGTTGGTGGAGGTGGGTGGGGGGCGAGGGTGAGGGGAGGGGGAGGGGGAGGGGTTAAACGGCGGGAGCATCCTCGCCTCCGGTGGAACTCGCTTCATGTCTAATTACTGCAGTCTAGCGTCACTGACTTTGAAGCTCCCACACATGAATGCAATCAATTGAACAGCCTTTTTTTCTAAACCTCCGCAAATGCCAGAGCCGCCTGAGCCCTGAAGCCGCTGCCCACCGCGGATTCCAGGGCTCACCAGTTCGCGCCGGTCGTGCGGATCGCGTTTCAATTACAACGAAGCGGATTCAATCCGGCCGCCGCGCCCCGAGGCCCGGCGCTATGGAGCACCGTATAAACAACGCTAAGTTGCCAAATTTCCCGCAACTTAATATTCATTTTTTATGTAAATTCTTTACACTACACCTTTAAGTTTTCGGAGAGTGAGGGATAAATTGCGAATAAAACTTTCATAAAAATTGGAGGCAAAATATTCACAATTTTTTCTTGGAAATTCGTGTTCGATAAAACGGAATTTGGCAGCGTTCGTCGGCTTGTGCGACGTTTTTCCGAGCACGATATGGATGTAGGGTGTTCTTAAGATTAACAACCTTTTATAATTATTGGAGTGGCGTTCGCTTTTACGAGCGCTGCGGTCGCTCGGGACCGCGACTGCCAAATTGTGCTGGGCGAAGTATGAAACACGTATCTAAGCTGTATATTGCGTTGAAAATACGTGGTTCTTGCTTTGAAAAGTGGGGATGTTTTTTTCCGGTTCGATATGGCAGTAGGGTGGTAGGTGGAGAGTAATTCGCTCAAGGGCGCATCATTTCTGCAACCGCCAAACGATTGCCGCGGCTCTGGTCTTCGTGAAATTAGAACACTCCGGGGAAAAGGAGCTTGTTTGCCGCCCCCCTCCCCCTCCCCCTCGACCCGCGACTGTGGCGTCTCGTTGGTCACCAAAAAACGTCAACAGCTCGGAAGCATTTCAGAAAAAAGGAGAAAAGCAGTGGCGTGGCGTGCTTTGCGATCTATCGATATTTCCCCATTTGGAGCTGTGGTAAATAATCGATTATTGAGGTGTTCGCTGTGAACACCCTGTTTATCGATACTTTTCCATAGGTTTAAATGGCCGATTAATCGATAGATCGTAAAGTGCGCCACGCCGCTGGAGAAAAGATACAACAAGTGTGACATACGTACTATTCGCTTACGCAAGAGGTCTTATTGTCTACATCTAAAACCGAACGTGAGATGACGATGTGATAATATAATGATATTTCAGTGTTTATTTCATATGGGCGTAATATTATACCTATACCACGCTGAAAAAAGAGGATTGGTAGAATTTACTACTCCTTCATGCTGTATTTTACACAGCGGGAATTCAAAGTCGATTCTGCCAGAGGAATGGTTACCTGTACCAGTATATAGTAACGTTTACCTTTTTTCTGGCAAATTTGACTCTGAATTGACGCTGTGTGAAATACAGCATGAAGGAATGATAAATTCTACCAATTTTTTTTCAGTGCATAGTAGAATTCCAAACTCAAGGTTATCTGGAATCAACTGAACTATCAACACATTTTTTCCCGCGAGCAGTCACAAACAAAGGAACCAAGGTCATCATTTCTAAGGGAAATAGACAAAATGTTGCGAGAATTTTGAGAGCAACAATCAAGTTACGTGCTTCCACGTTTTCGAGATACGGGTCTTTTCGAATCCTCCTGAAAGTTTGATTGGAGGATCAAAGGCCATGCAAGAAAACGCTCGATGTCGATCCAAACGGGCTCCAACGAGAAACAGACACAACCAGAACTTTAAGTTAAACAACTTGCGTTTCATTCGCTCTGTCGACCGCAGAAAGGACGTAACTATACTAAAAAATGAGATGCGTCGTCCACATTCCTCCATGCTTTAAAAACTCCGCGTGAAATGGACGTACGCCCTTTCATCGAATAGGACACCGTGGCATGGGGGGCTTAGTCGAAAACATCCGGTAGCATTATCGAAGCGATGAAAAGGCTGGAATTCGAACCGAGTAAAAAATGGACGGGCTACCTTAAATAAAAGCCTCGGTTTGGGGCGAGATTCTAAGGAAACGTCAGTGCTGCCGAACTAAGTAAGAACATCATATGAACATTTAAGTGTTGCCAAATTGCGTAAAATAAAACATCAATTATTGAACAAATTAAAAACATTCTTCCACGGAATGTACAGATATTTCAGATTATATTGCGCATAAAAATCTCTGATAATACAAAGGAAAAATATGCATAGAATGTTAAGTAATTTGATAATTTATCGACAGAAATTTGGCAACGCGTGCATGTTGATACGGCGTTTTACCTCAGAACGGCAGAGGGGTGTATCGGTTTCAAAGTCGTAGACGTTCACTGGGATTACGCTTAAATGTCATTAGTCTAATGACTTTCCTCCTCAAATCGTTCTATTCTATTTAATCATTCCCAAATAATGGAGTGATCGAGCCGACAGTCCCCCACCCCTCCCCCTGCCCATCCCCCGGGGGCTGGGATGCGGGTGCCAGGAGCTTTGAAAGTTCTTCGTCTTGGAGTCTTTGAAGAATGTTTGAGGGATCAGAAATTGAGGCTCCTTTCATTTCGCTTCTGTCTTCCGCCTTCGATGGGGGACGCTTGATTGAAGAGCGGTGAAACCCCGCTTATCCATCCGGCCGGACCTCTTTCGGATAATCAAATTGATAGCAATGGATCTCTTGCACATGAGAGATACAAATACATTCATGGACTTGAGGTATCATACGACAAACACGTTACATAAGTCTGAGATCCACTTCACAATTTCCGTGATTTTTGTTGTCAATTATTTACTTCTTTGCGCTACAAAGGTTCAAAATTGCCGTCTTTGGTGTTATTCTGTGTCACTTTGAGTTACTTTTTTCTTGTGTCAGATCAACCCAAAGGACTTGGTTGCTCAGCAGAATTTTGTGTTAAATCGAACCAAACCGTATGTCATGGTATTTCTGACCATTCCATGTATAATGCTTTTTGTGTGATAACACCTCTGAAAAGTATATTCATTTAGACTGCATTTTGCAGGTAGGAACTTTAATTTCTGGCTCAGTTTAGAAACAATGTGAGTACCATCAGTTTCCCTATGCACATAAGTGTTTTTAGAGATGAGCCGTAAATTGTAATTCCAAATTGCAAAATGAGTCCATTTATCCAGATCTTTCATGTGCAACAGACCCATCGCAACTCGCGAATTACTCATGTAATTAGTCCTCCTAAAGAACCGTTGACATGTGTGCTGCCAGAGGATAATTTTCATCGTAATAATGGGGCCACTGCCGGTTCAATTCACGGAGGGTGTAAAAGTTTAGGAATTATAGGACTGAATTGGAAATTCCTACCACCGCAAGGAATTACTCAAAATGAAATGAGGGAATTCCTCACCGTTAACTCCTCCGCCTCTTAAATCTAGTCAGTAAAAGTTGATTTTGAATTATTTATTTCTGATATTGAACACTTTTTAAGTTACTCCTCTCTCGATGTTATCATTAAAATTGTCTCCTTCGATGATAAGAACTTTGAATCGATAACGCCACCATGCAAATATACGTTGACAATTAATGCTCTCAAATAGAATGACGAAAACAACGGTTTAGGATGAATTAAATTATTTGCAAAAAAAGACAGAGAAAAAAATCCATCTTGAACAAAGGTTTCAGGACATTTTGTCAACGATTTTTTTTCCGCGCATATTTTTTGTCTAGTAGATCACACTCACACGTAAAATAAGCAACAGTGGCTTGGTCCAAACGTTATATTTTAGTCGGTATGTAAAATTATATTGACAATAAAGAAATGAGAAATTGAGAGCGAAGGAGGTGTTGTTATGGTTGCTCATTTTCTAAATGTTTTTTTCGTTTGGTTTTTTTTAACCTTTTCCAAGCGACATTAATCTCAATGAGCCGCAGTTGTGCCGACAGAAACTGCAAAAATGAACAAAAGAGGGAAAAAACCAAGAAGCACGCAATCTTTAGTTTTAACCCATCTGTACATCGATCTTTTAGAGTCAAGTACGTCAAATTTTGAGCGTTTGGTTGCGCGCTTACCTCGCTGCAGCACAATAAAAGCACAAAATGTAAAAGAAAAAATTAAAGTGCTTTGGAAATCATTAAATTTGACACGGAACCACCAATATTTCAAAAATGCACATTACATTATTATTCTCCTTTGATAAATTGATACATATTTTTTGCCATCAATTTAAATGAGAATAATCAATGTAAAGTGTGCAAACATTTCAAAATCATGAGTTAAAAAACGCTGACTATGCGAGTATAAATATTAAAGCCTAACAAAGCGGAGCGGCGTGCTGCCAGCGCGAGAGGCTCACTGGCGCCTACAAACCTAAGTGGATACTTCACGCATTGCACAATGCTTGAAGTATCCACTTGGGTTTGTAGGCGCCAATGCGCGTTTCGCGATGAATCGGCGCGGCGGCGCCTGAAGCAACTACTTCACAACAGAGGTGTTGCACAGTATGATACGGAATTAAACGTATCAAGAATGACAGGCATCCTTTAAAAGTACAGATCTTTCCTCGCAAAATATTTCAAGGTACTTATCGTACACAGGAAAAATCTAAGAGCCTTTAGCTGAGGCAAATATATAGCGGTTTATCCGGTTCAGGTATAACAAGGTGGGAATTTCTTGAAAGATAATTAAGTCCTGTTACACCAAAGAGGTGTAGAGAGTTTTAGTGAATTTTGTCTCATGGAATTGACGCTCCCCCATGTTTACCAAAACTCTCAACTGTATATTATTCTCCGTTGGACCAAACAGACAAAACAAAAAAACAAGCAAACCCTCATTCTTCCAAGACATTGTACATTTTCATCCAAAAACGTCGTGAGCAATTGTCGTTTGTGGCCAATGGACCACTAGACAAGGTATGAATTTCAGCATTCTGATACATGTTTCTCCACCAAAATTTTACGTAAAACACGATGCGCACAACGAAAATTACCGAAATTAACTCCTTCCAAAGATATTTAATGATTCTTGGTGCGTGAATTGAAACCACCCGCTCATGAAAACTCAATGCTCTACGTGATTCACATCGCGCCCTAAACGTTATCATGAACGTCTCTGCGATAAAAAAAAAAACTGGCAACCTCAATCTTGACGCTTTGGCTCAGATATAGCAAATTACTTATAGTTTGAAAAACACATGGTGGGAAATGAACATTGCTCGACTGAGAAGATTGCCGAAACCGTTGTAGTGCGCGATTTGACTCACGCAGAGCTTTGAGTTTCTTATGAGCGGGCAGTTCAAATTCCTCGTAACCAATTTGAATTAAAAATGTTAATATCTCCATTAGGAGTTTGTTTCAGTAATTTTCGTTGCGCGAATCGTATTTTACGTAAAATTCTGGTTAAGAAACATGTATCAGAATGCTGAAACTAGTACCTTGTCTAGTGGTCCATTAACTTTGGGTCTCAACTGGCACGTGGACCAAAACTCCCGTGCCGAAAAAACGCGTGGACGTAAATTACTGGAAAAAATAGGTGCGCGAACAAAAAATCGTTGGCAAAATGTCCTATAACCTGAACAAACGTCAAACAGAAATTCAGTTGGTAAAATTATTTGAATATAATAACAGGACAGTTACTTTGTGTTACTTTAAATAAGGACGATGAGAAATATAATGCTCAAGGTATACAAGTTTAAAATGTATAAATGATGAGAGCTAATTTAACTACTCCATGTGGTTAAATTAGCTTTCTACTATTGTAAAGTGTGCATTTGAAACATGTTGGACATATTGTTAAATGACACAATTGTTAAATGAGCCATCCATTTTTTTCGTGCACGCATGGAAAAGTGGTAGGCGCGGCATTTTCCATGTCTTGGGATTTTCTTTTAGGGAGAGATCAAAACCCGCATTTATTTTGTGTCTCAAAAGCCACTGTGCGTGTGCGAGGGTTTCAGCCTCATATTGACCATGATCTAACTTTATGAGAAGGTAAGTCCCCGCGCAGCGTGGCGAGTTGCTTATCGCCGTGTGCGAGTTATATTTTTGGGCGCGAACGTGTTGAGAATACTCGGAAACTTTGAGACAACTTCGACCCTGAGAAAAATCCTCCTTAAACCTTACCACGTGTTGAGTAAAACCTGGCTCGTTCCTTCCCAAAAAAATTAGCTTCCCGCCATGGGCTGTCATCTAAATTGTGCCGGCGGTGGTCTATTTGAAAAAAGCCTCTGAAAAACTGTCTCTTTTCCGGAATAACCGGGGATTTATGAAAATAAAGTCAAAATTAAACCTTACAATTCGAGCTTTTCTCATCTTATGTAGTTTTAGATTGGAGCGGCTTTGGCGACATATCTAGTCGAAATATACGTTTTTAGCACATCGTAGGAATGGTCTACAGCTAAAAAATAAAATTTAAACACTTTCAATGCCGTATCACCAAACTCAGCTTCGAATCCAAGTTAAATAAACTTGGATTTTAGAACTTTATTTTCAATCATCATACATTACATTCTTACCAAGATAAAATTTAACCAAATCTAAGTCTGCTTCAGAATCAGGGTTTCAAGGTACGCCATTTTTATTTTTGTCTACTGGCAAAAAACGTTCCTGATTAATGCGCCGTGGCAGAAATCATCATGGAATCTACCGGAAATCTCTTTTAAGCAACCTGACGTCTCTTTGAGAGGGAATCCTGTTTGAACAAGGAGATCTTTGGTTGTCTCAACAAGAAATCCCGTCGCAGCATATTAAAAGGAAATTCCTGTAGGTCCAACGGGTCATTTTTCTCAATGTACGGCTTCAGTACATAATTACCGCAGAAACAGCATCAAACCCAAATTCAAGAAAGACTAAACCAGAGGTCAGAGGTATTTAAGCATCACGTAAAATTATGTGGAAAACTTACTATACACTGCGCTTGAAATACTTGAGTCAATGTGATTTGCTTACCTGCAACACAAAAAACGTACATAGAATTAAGAAGAATCGAACAGAAATTGGACAATAGGGAGCAACTATTTTAGCCTAATTTTCGGGGTGTCACATGATCCATTGGTTGTCGCATGCAAAAAAAGTGATTTTTTGGAAGAGCCAGGAACAGTGGTTCCAAATGGTTCACTGAACCAAGAACGAATTTTGACTTGCGAATACATTTTTCTGAAAATTAACGACTCATAGAACAAGATGCGCGCAATAAAAACGCGGAAAAACAACTGAAAAACTGAGAAATGTTCAGTTCTAAATGCACTTATCAAGCAACGGTTCCACATTAAAATACGTTTTCTTTCAACAAAAATCAGTGGAAAATGAGTGGAGATAGCTATTTTCCTGCCGCATTACTTCATTTCAATCATTTTCCCGCCATTTTGCCGCGTTTGAAATTCCTTCAAGTCCTTGAATTTGAAAATCGGGCTTGTACGAGTTTTTGGCTCCAAAAACTCGCAATAATCACCACGTAATCTACTCATTTAGAACTTTCAAAATAAGACGGTATGTTAGAGTTTTTTTAGCGAACGTGCGTTAAATTCAGCATAAAGCTGACATCTCACTATAGAGAAAGCTAACACACAAGCACAACTTTTCCTCAAAGAGATATCAGCTTTATGCTTAATTTAACGCGCATTGGCTAACAAACTGCAACATACCGTCTTATACGACTCGTGCGTCCACCGCAATCAGTTTGTGTACTTTCAGAATACCAAATGAAAAAAAACAAGATTTAGTGACCCAATGCAAATGATGAACATTTATTCTCAACCCTAAAATCATTATAAAGGCCCCATTTTCATCGAATCCGTTCAAATTTAAAAGGGTCCCGCCAGGGGGCTTCGGAAAAGAACCGACCGGACCGGACCGGACCGACAGCCCCCGTATTTTGAGCTGCACCTCGAATCGCCAGCCGTATATCTCGAGAGAGACGAATTAGAGCCAGCGGCTAATGGAGCGAAATATTTTATTAGCGGAGCCGGCGCGCTGCCCTTCCCCAGAACAAAACATCAACTCCACCCCGAACGTGCGCCACGATCAACACCAGCCCTTACACATTTGGGGGCTCACTCACGAATCGACGTATCGCTCTCTGCCGTAGCAGGCGGCGGGTCAGGAGACGTATGGCGGCGCACACTGCACCCGTGAATCAGCGAAGGCTGAAACCACTCATGTGCATGGGGGTTCGGGTGGGGGATGCGCGGTTGTGATGAGGGTGGCGGAATGCATCTCGAAATCTGAGAGTGTGAAGCACGGCCATGATGTACGGCGACCGCGGTGTGCATTGCTGATTAATAGAGCGCTTTATCGCGGCCATAAATTAATTGGGGGCGAGGTAGGCAACCTGTAACACACTCGCTCTCCTATTGAAAGCCCGGCATCTTGATCCGCGCCGTGCTCTCGCCCGCGTCTAAGAGATTATCCGTGTCTAAGCCTCGCGCAAAGCGGAAAGCACGTATCTACCTTTGCGACGTTGCGGATTTTAAGTTGATTCATGCTATCCAAGGAAAATTTATGGAAACTAGTTGGATGGACGAGGCATGTTAGTCATGTCTGCATTGACCATTTTGAGTAGAGCCACAAGTGGATCCCAAAAAGGAACCGGAGGGTTTACAATGTTGTAAAAATGTTGCTTCTTTATAATTTTCTAAAAAATCTCCTAGATTACCAAATAATTTTTGCTTCCCACCAAAAAATTCTTAATTTTAAAGGAGTGTAATCTTGTAGATTTTATTACTGTACATACAATTCACTGGGAAAAAACACATTGGATCTAGAGTCCAGACTCCTGAAAACATTGACAAGAAAAAATACTCTTGATTCAATCGGATTTTTGCTTGAATCATAACAAAATCCGCTTAAATTAAGAGGCTTGGTTCTTGATTTAAGCTAGATTCTGATTGAATCAAGGGTACTTTTTCTTGTCGATGTTTTTAAGGGTCTGGACTCTAGATCCAATGTGTTTCCTCTTTTCCTTTTTCTTCTTTATCTTATTTCCTTTCTCCCTCTACTTTCTCTTCCTTTCTTCTGTTCATCTGCTTCCTCCCCATATTGTGTATTCCCGTTCTTACAGTTTTCCTAACTGACATATGTTCAGAGTTCTAAACTATTACATCGCTCACACGTTTGATGAAAACGATTCTCATCTCAGTCATACTACACTAACCTGCTGCACCGCCCTTCCGAAAAATACGGACACATTTTTTTTACATCATTCCTCCATCAGTATTCAGGAAGCGTCCCGAAAGACCAAGTCCCTTTTTTCAGGGCAAGACCTCCTAACTCCGGGCAATTCAGGACATGTGTCTTGCCGGCTACACCGGCTTAAGAGACTCCGAAGTGATTTTCACGGCGTCGTTTAAGGATATTACCCGCACGGTTTCGCTCATCAAATATTTGCAGCGCAGACATAATCAGCATCCGCGAGGAGATCGCGCCTTCAACCGTCGCGCCTGCAACCCTCAACGCACGCAACGATATTACAATAGCGCCTCCTATCCCGACCCTCCGGGCGGAAAATCTTATATCGCGGATTCGCGGGAATCCTCCCCTCCCCCTCCACCGCCCTTGCGCGACTGTCTCATCATCCGTACCCCATCGCGGAAACGCGAATATTACACTGTGAGGCGTCGGAACGGAAAAATGCATCCGGGGGTGGGGCAGGGGGAGGGGGTGGATTTCTCATCATATTTCGTAATTCCGAGAGCGCTCGGACAAAATACCAAGCGATTGAGACGCGCGTAATTTTTGGATGAGCTGACGAATGGGCGATTCACAAGTTGAGGGCTGATTGGGGTGTCTCCGGTGACGAGGAAAGGCGACCCCCGGGGAAGGGGGGGGATGAAAACAGCCGCGCTGGAGAGACACGTCGTAGGGTCATTCGCACGATGCCGGATTTTTACTGATGAAACGCAAATTTTCTGGTAAATGTGCAAACGCTTTTCTTCGGAAATTCTGGAGGATGAGGTTTCATGGTATTTGCTGATTTGGAATTGTTTTCATTCTCAATCTCTATGTATACTCTTTTAGAAGGCAAATTCCTCATGAAAACTTAGGAATGGTTGGTTGATAGATACGTTTATTTAAAAGTGCTTTTAATATCTGGGTCATTAACATCTTGGAGGAAAGATCAAAATATTGTAGTACGGAATTTAAAAAATTTAAAAAGTAGGGGTCGCAAAATTAAAAGAGAGGACAAGGAAAGAATACACTAAATTTGAAGATTACCTCGTTTAAAAGAGAGGGGTTTCATGAAAAAACTTTGAAAGTATGGTATTGAGATCAGAAAGTGGAAGAAAAAGTTTGGATCTTAATTGTTGGCGGGTAGGACAAGTTATTAAAACGTGTCTAACTGAGAGGGGGACATTATTAAAAGTGCTTTTAATATCTGGTCATTAACATCTTAGAGGAAAGATCAAAATATTGTAGTACAGAATTTAAAAAATTTAAAAAGTAGGGGTCACAAAATTAAAAGAGAGGACAAGGAAAGAATACACTAAATTTGAAGATTACCTCGTTTAAAAGAGAGGGGTTTCATGAAAAAAACTTTGAAAGTATGGTATTGAGATCAGAAAGTGGAAGAAAAAGTTTGGATCTTAATTGTTGGCGGGTAGGACAAGTTATTAAAACGTGTCTAACTGAGAGGGGGACATTACAAGAGATGCAGGTTGGAAAACGTAGGAATGTCTCAGGCAGCGTTACAAGTTTTCTGTAATTTCAAGCTCTGCAGAATCACCAGGGATTTATATTACTAAATTCCCAGAATTTGCAAGGTTTTTAGTGTATTTTTCGAAGATTATACACTACTAGGGGACCCTGCCCCCTGACCACTACGCGGATCAACCCCCGGGAGGGCGCCTTGCGCCCTTAGGCCCGCTTCACGGGCCCTATACGCATATGTATAGGCAAAAATGTTCTTCCATTTTAATACACCATTTTGTGTTCGAGCTGCATAGATTTCAAAATTTTTTGACGCGAAACACTCAGATTTGTAAATGATGAAGAATAGCTGGATGTACATAATTTCACAGTCCACTTACTGGAGAAATGTCCATTTATTATGTTATTTTAAATACTTAATTAAAAAAAAAAAAAAAAAAAAAAAAAAAAAAAAAAAAAAATCGGATTTCGACCGTTAAGAGTTAATAATATTTGGCCCGTCCCGACGCGACGCAGCGCCTGCCTTCTCACTTTGTATCCGCTGTTTATCTGCTGTAAATATTAATAGAAATTCAGCAATCAAGTAAACTGACCAATGCCACAGATCGAAGCCGGAAAAATTGAGTTAACCTTATACCTTGGACCTTGAGCCTTGAACCCTGAGCGATGTACCGTTCCTCAACTCTTCGAATGAGGAGCCCTTCACGAGCTTTTCCATTGTTTATTGTTTATTCGAGTCACTCAGGTAGAATCCCACACCTTGACGTTTCTAGCGGAAACGACATATCTCTCTCGCTATTAACATTGGACTTAAGTGACATGAGCTTTAAAAGCTCTACAACATTAAAAGTTCGGGGGTTTCATAATTTTTCGCACATCTACATCTACTACAGATGACATACATGTAAAGATCATCCTTATCGGTCCGGCAGTTCGTCAGAAATAGTGCTTCCAAGATTTTGCTTGTGGCTGTATAATATAGATGCTTTGGTGATATTTCTAAAAAAAACTTGATTTTCACGGAATACTTTAAACGCGGTGTCTCTTTAAAATATAAAAATTCAATGTTCTGGCTGGAAGAAAAAAATGTTACGGTTCCTAAACATAATCCACTGACTTTTCGAGGTTCCAATTTCCAGCAGGTGACGGGGCCCCCTAGACCCTTGGGCCCGCCCGCACTGAGGGCCCAAGGGCCCTACGTTTACGTAGGTATTTGCAATATTTGGCAGCTACCGAGCGGACATACGGTGTTCTTCCTAAACACAACGAAGTTAAAACACGGAGCGGCGCACGATGGATCGATTCATTGGTATAGGTCGGTCATGGGCGATTCGGGCAAATCGCATTTTTTAAGGGGCAAAAGTGTTCCTCAAGAGTTATATTTTAAGGATCTGACATTGATTTGGGACAAAACATGTTCATTTTTGTAACAGAAGCCATCAAAGAGGGGCTTCGCGTAACTTTCAATTTTAGTGAAAATTCCATTAAGGTGGTTCGATGGACTCGATATTTTGTATCAGAACGACACGCGATAAATCGCATCGATTAGTTCCATTTTCTCAGCTACTTGTAATTTTTGGGGGATTTTGATATCGCAATTCTGTTGTCAGGAGACTAAAGAATTCATTTACCAATTTTGACAAACAAATTCAACTTAACAAAGGCGTGGTTTTTTTAGAGGAAAAATATAGCATTCGATACTAATATCGAAACTGCAGTCGAATGCGATATTTTTCCTCTAAAAAAACCACACCCATATTACGTTGAATTTGTTTGTCAAAATTAGTGAGTGAATTCTTCAATATCCTGACACCAGAATTGCGATCTCAAAAATTTGAAAAAAATGACAAGTCACTGAAATTATGGACCGAATCGATGCGATGAATCGCACGTCGCTCTGACACGAAACATGGACTCCGTCGAATCACCAAACAAGGAAAGTGGTGCAAAGTGCAAGATGAATGAACCGGTAAATCCAAGTACCCTTATTATTAATTGGACGTATTTCTATCAACTGGAACTACGTGCATTATGGCGTGAGCCCTGTTATGCACATATTCTTGTGGGTCTCAGGGCTCATGTCTTAATGCACATAGTTCCGTTTGGTAGAAATACGTTCATTTGTCATTCCCTGGAGAATCCTACTTTTTCCCTGTCTTCGACAGCGGACCGCAGTCTTCAATAATCGGCCGTGTCAATCAATAGGATCGCTACATTTTTTCTTAGTCTTCTTCATCTTTAACTTCGTCGATCAATTGCAATGATCAGGCCATTGCCGGTCATATTTCTATAAAAAACCGAATTCCTCGATCAATTTTCCAACCTTGAAACGAGCTTACGTCCCTCCATCAAAGGATCGATGAATCAAGACATTATCAAGCGTCAAATCGTCGCTTCTCCGACGAAAGGACACATCTCAATTTCCACGTGAGCTTTATTTTACATACAAATCAATTCTTTTCGCGGCTCATGCGGAAATCGTTGTACGCCGCTACGTCAGAGAAGCGACGAGATGACGGTCGACGTCTATGACGATCTGGCGACGCGGGAGCCCAGGATGCTGCGTACGAGATGAGGATGAGATGAATGGCTATAGGTGAGAGCATCTCATCATCGAGGCCTCATCGCATCGTGCATTCGAGCATTCGTGTCGGCGCAATTGCCCTTTCGGGGAAATGCATCCTGATCATCTTGATTGAGACGCATCGGACGCTCGGGTCCGCGAGGATTTCACAAAGCACAATCCAGGCAACATGACAATAGCACATTAAATCCAAGTCTTAGTGTCTAATGCTGTCGTGCTAAGGAAGAACGCCGTATGCGCCTTCAGACGTTGCCAAGTTTCTTTTGACAAAAACCGGATTCACGGGGAAAAAAACACAGTGGATCTAGAGTCCAGACTCTTAAAAATATCGACAAGAAAAAGTCCTCTTGATTCAATCAGAATCCAGCTTAAATCAAGAACCAAGACTCTTAATTTAAGCGGATTTAGTTTTGATTCAAGCTTAAATCTGATTGAATCAAGAGTATTTTTTCTTGTCAATGTTTTCAAGAGTCTGGACTCTAGATCCAATGTGGTTTTTTTTCCAGTGTTGCTGTTGGCTCAGTTGCGATGGTCACAGAATTATGTTTTGATGCTTGATTATTGCGGTTCACCTAAAATTAATAAGATCGGTCCAAGCAGCAACTTTCTACGTTCAATATTAACCGAGGTATCGTCCTTTGAAAAGTCAGGTTTTTGACGTCATCCATCGCGGTAGTGACACCTTTGGTTTCTTCCACCTCGCTTTTATCAGTCAGTGATGCACTGCTTACTCAGCGTGATACTTGGATGAACGCAAGGTGAAAAAAACCAAGGGTGTCACCACCGCGATGGATGACATAAAAAACCTGAATTTTCAAAGGGCGATATCTCGGTTAATATTGAACGTAGGAAGTTGCTGTTTGGACGGATTTTCTTATTTTTAGCTAATCTACTACAAGGATCATGCATAAAACCACGATTTTGTGACCAACGCAACGGACTCATTTACCGGGAAAATAGTGAATATGTTCTCCCAAAATTTTCAGACGATTTACCACGCAATTTAATGTAAATATCTGAAATTTTCAAGGAAAAATATGCATAAATTTCGTAAAAAATAAATTCTTTATCCAGGAAAATGCGGAAATCCTCGAATGTTCATACGGCGTTCTTCCTTAGCACGGCAGAATTCAAGCCGAGTCGATTACAATCAAGAAATGCCTTGAAGGAGGAGTGGATTCTAGATTTTTCCTATGTGATTTATGTTATTTTTGAGTAATTTAAACACTTGAATTCGTATGTGATACGCCCGTGGCAAGGGTTCGCGACGACCCACACCTACGCAAAAGAGGGAGGCACGCTTGAAATGACAAAATTTTTCGGGGGGGGGGGGGGTGTCTGGAGGTAAGTGACATTTTGGACAAAGGGAGAAGGAGAGGTCAAAGGTCGGGAAAAATGGGTTCTGTAATTCATGGACGAACCCGCACTACTTTTCAGCAAAAAAAAGGAAAGTTGTGAAAAGTGAGAGATGAATTAATCCGGGAAATCCAGGTACCCTCATTAATTATTGTAATGATTGGACGTATTTCTATCAAACGGAACTACGTGCATTATGACGTGAGCCCTGTTATGGACATATTCGTATGGGTCTCAGGGCTAATGTCGTAACGCACATAGTTCCGTTTGATAGAAATACATCCAATTAGTTTTCAGTTCAATGAAGACATTTTCTTTTGTGAGCTTGCACTGACCTTTCACCTGGGAAACCCGAAATGTAGGGATATTTTGGAAATCGAAGCCACTCTTTTGTTTTCGAGAACAACAAGGAAAACTTTGGAGACCTCGAGGGCTCGGAACTTCTGGTACTTTGGTCAGTCGAAGTCGCGCAGCCGTAGGGGTTGAGCTTGAGTGTAGAGGATAATCAAATCGGAAGTATATTTTATCGGAAATATATTCATCTCGGGACCGCGTGTGATAGTCGTGTTATTCAAGTGCATTACCATCAGTGTAGTTTCGTGTTCGGTACTATAGTTTCGTGTTCGGCACTATCGTGTTCGGTACTTTAGTTTCGTGTTCGGTACTATATTTTCGTGTTCGGTACTTTATTTCCGTGTTCGGTACTTTACTATTAAAATTTTTTTCTGTGAATTATTTCGTGATTATAGAAAGTGCAGTGAATAGTTGAACAACCTTACTTTCCGCAAGTTTTCTATCCGCCGAAAGTTTTCGTCAGCGACCCTCTACTTTTTCTGTCCAGTGTAATAGTTTGCCGTGTTTTACAGTAAGTGGAGTTACTATTTGTCACTCACTCGTGTCGGTTGTCATTGTGCGAATTTTCGGAAGTGTTTATTCTGTGATTATTTTTATGAAATTTGATTTGAGGATATCGTTTCGGAAGTCAATTTGCTCACGTGTATTCCTCAGCGTTGATTCGGTAAGTCGCTTGATGTCATCAACAAAATGGTTATTTTTTTCATTTTTTCTTTTATTACGAGAGAAGTGTGGTACATTTAATATCGATGACTTAAGTGTGAAACCACGTATTTCCAGTAAAATTTATGCTACCATTTTATTTTATCGAGAAAAATCAAGTCGACTGTTGGGCTTGATATCTTTACAGAACACTGGAAAAAAACCACATTGCATTTAGAGTCCACACTCTTGAAAACATTAACAAGAAAAATACTCTTGATTCAATCGGATTTTTGCTTGAATCAAAACGAAATCCGCTCAAATTAAGAGGCTTGGTTCTTGATCTAAGCTAGATTTGATTGAATCAAGAGTACTTTTTCTTTTCGATGTTTTTAACAGTCTCGACTCTAGATCCAATGTGTTTTCTTTCCAGTGAATATTTTGCTAAAAGAGAGGAAAAATCGAGGTAGTTTTCAAGGAATAAGTTGACTAGTTTTACCAAGAAAAAATAAAGTGTATCAGGAGGTCCGGGACGTCGCAGACGGAGATAGGTGGTTTCGCACTTCGGCCATCGATATTTAATATAAGAATCCCTGTGGGCGATAATCTTTTGATTTTCTCGAGATTTTTTTCACAATCAGTGGAGTTATCGAGGTATTCTGCGTATTGACATGTGTTGCAATTTTTTGCATTTGCGAATTAACTAACTTCTTCATAAATCGATGGCCAAAGTGGAAAATCATGCATTTCTATTGTGGTGCCATAAAATTTCCACCTTTATTTTATTTTTCGAAAAGAAACAAGCAAACTTCATAGCTTGAAATTTATACAAAGTATTCTGCAAAAATTGAAAAAAAATCACGGAAGTTTTAAAGAAATTAGGTAGACCAGTTCCCCCGAGAAAAAATGAAGTATGACAGAAAATCTGTTGAGTAGCAGACGGAAACGCGTGTTTCTACACTTAAGGTGATTCGATGGACGCGATATTTTGTGTCAGAACGGCATGCGATATATCGCATCAATTGGTTCCATTTTTTCAGTGTTCGTCATTTTTCTCCAATTTTGAGATCGCGATTCTGTTGTCAGGAGACTAAAGAATTCACTTACCAATTTTAACAAAGAAATTAAACGTACTAAAGGCGTGGTTTTTTTAGAGAGAAAACATCGCATTCGATACTGATATCGAAAGTGCACTCGAATGCGATATTTTCTCTTTAAAAAACCACGCCTTTATTAAGTTGAATTTCTTTGTTAAAATTGGCAAGCGAGTGCTTTAGTCCCTGACAAAAGAATTGCGATCTCAAAATTGGAGAGGAATGACGAGTAGCTGAAAAAATGGAACCAATGGATGCGATATATCGCATGCCTTTCTGACACTAAATATGGCGTCCATCAAATCTCCTTAGGTCGTCGATATGAAAATGTTTAATCGTTGAAAATTGATTATTATTGAATACATTATGTGAGAATATTGTAATTTGGTGGTAAAAAATCAGTTTTATTCCATTATTTTTCAACATTATTTCAATTTATTTGTTAAGCTGTTCCATATACTAGACAATTCATTACATTAATTTTTTTCTTTGCAGCCAACATTCGAGAAGGCGATGAACGAGGATGGAAATCTTCACCCTACGCATCAGAGCTGTTCCTGACCTTGCAGATCATCGCTTCTTCACGGTAAGATCTCTCAAGCTTCCTCCTATTTCGAAAATTAAGGTGATTCGATGAACGCCATATTTTGTGACAGAACGGCATGCGATGTATAGCATCGATTAGTTCCATTTTTCCGGCGACTCGTCATTTTTCTCGAATTTTGAGATCGCAATTCTATTGTCAAGAGACTAAATAATTCACTTATCAATTTTGATGAACAAATTCAAAGTATTAAAGGCTCGAGGAAAATAGAGGAAAAATACTGCATTCGAATGCGATATTTTGTCTCATAAAAAAAACCCACGACTTCATTACGATGAATTTGTTCGACAAAATTTGGTAGGTGAATTCTTCAGTCTCCTGACAACAGAATTGCGATCTTAAAATTCGAGAAAAATGACAAGTAGCTGAAAAAATGAAACCAATTGACGCGATATTTCGCATGTTGTTCTGGCACAAAATATGGCGTTCATTGAATCACCTCAACTTCTAATGAATCGGTTACTGTCAATAATTTCAATTTTTGAAATGGGCTGCTAAAAAATTTGAGGGGCTTGGAGGACAAGGCGCATAAGTGCAGTTTTTGAGAAAGTTGAGATTTTAATGATTTCAAGTAAAACTAGTCTAAGTGTATATTTTGTGAAAAATTCCCTCTCAAATTTCAATTTATAAGCTTCAAAAAGTAAGTTTGAACTTTCTTTCCGCCATAAGGATCCGTGTAATTTTGAGACTTCAAATACATATTTCTCGATAATGATTTCAAGTAAAACTAGTCTTAGTGCATATTTTGTGAAAAATTCCCTCTCAAATTTCAATTTTTAAGCTTCAAAAAGTCAGTTTGAACTTTCTTTCCGCCATAAGGATCCGTGTAATTTTGAGACTTCAAACACATATTTCTCGATAATGATTTCAAGTAAAACTAGTCTTAGTGCATATTTTGTGAAAAATTCCCTCTCAAATTTCAATTTTTAAGCTTCAAAAAGTCAGTTTGAACTTTCTTTCCGCCATAAGGATCCATGTAATTTCGAGACTTCAAACACATATTTCTCCAGGTAGCAAAAACTGCACTTACGCGCTTTGTCCTACAAGCCTCTCATTCTTCCTCAACGCTGATCATCGCCGCTGTCATCATTCAGGCGATTTAAGGTAAAATCAACTTAAGGTGATTCGATGGACGCCATATTTTGAGTCAGAATGGCATGCGATATATCGCATCAGATTTTTTCAGCTACTCGTCATTTTACTCCAATTTTGAGATCGCAATTCTGTTGTCAGGAGACTAAAGCACTTACTTACCAATTTTAACAATGAAATTCAACGTAACAAAGGCGTGGTTTTTTTTAGAGAGAAAACATCGCATTCGATACTGATATCGAAAGTGCACTCGAATGCGATATTTTCTCTCTAAAAAAAACCACGCCTTTATTACGTTGAATTTCATTGTTAAAATTGGTAAGCGAGTGCTCTAGTCTCCTGACAACAGAATTGAGATCTCAAAATTCGAGAAAAATGACGAGTAGCTGAAAAAATGAAACTAATCGACGCGATATTTCGCATGTCGTTCTGGCACAAAATATGGCGTTCATCGAATCACCTCAACTTCTAATGAATCGGTTACCGTCAATAATTTCAATTTTTGAAATGGGCTGCTAAAATATTTGAGGGGCTTGGAGGACAAGGCGCATAAGTGCAGTTTTGGAAAAAGTTCAGATTTTAATGATTTCAAGTAAAACTAGTCTTAGTGCATATTTTGTGAAAAATTCCCTCTCAAATTTCAATTTTTAAGCTTCAAAAAGTCAGTTTGAACTTTCTTTCCGCCATAAGGATCCATGTAATTTCAAACTTAAACACATATTTCTCGAGGTAGCAAAACTGCACTTACGCGCTTTGTCCTACAAGCCCCTCATTCTTCCTCAACGCTGATCATCGCCGCTGTCATCATTCGGGCGATTTTAGGTAGAATCAACTTAACTACATTTCGTCGCTCCTCTGACGTAAGGGCGTAACTTGATTTCTACGTGACCCCTGTGCTCCGTATAACTCTATGCTTTCTAAGGCTCATGCAAAAATCTAGATACGCCCTTACGTCAGAGGAGCGACGATTTGACGGTGCTTAGTTTTTCCTGATGTTCTGTTTCTGTAATACTGCAGAACTACGGAACATAATGCCTTGAAACTGTCTTATTTTTCCAAGATTCTGCAGAATAAACTATTCACTGAATTCGCTACGACAGGATTCAGCTTCATTTTTTGTCATTTCCCGGACGAAGAAACGTAACTCCATTCCAAGGTTGTCAAATTGATTCAAAGAATTCAATTTTTCACAAACACGAGAAAGCGAAATCTTTATCCAAAATTTATTTTCGTTTTTCATGAGATCAGCGGAAAAATCAGTGAAATGTACAATTAATACCTAACATTTTCCTTTACAAATTCAAATTTACGAGGCGAAATCTGGCAACAATGAAATGGACCACATTTTGCAAAAAGGAACCACTATTTCTGGCTCATTTTAGAAACAACGTATATGCCATTGGTTTCCCTGTGCAGAACGGTGGTTTTATGGAAGAGTCAGAAATAGTGGTTCCTTATTGCAAAATGTAATCCAAATGTAGTTATGTTCTTTCGTGGGAGGTAACGACGAATTGGACTGCATTTTGCAATTTGGAACTATAAATTCTGGCTCATCTGAAAAAAACACTTATGTGCATAGGGATACTAATGGCACATGCGTTTTTTTTAAACCGGGCCAGAATTTATAGTTCCAAATTGCAAAATGCAGTCCAATTGAGGGAGGAAAATAGATTAAAAAGCCTCCCAATGAGTGGCCCCGTTTCGTCGCTCCTCTGACGAAAGGGCGAATCTCAATTTCCTCGTGAGCCCTGGGTCACATTCAAATCCATGCTTTCTGCGGTTCATGTGAAAAGTGAGATACGTCCTAATGTCAGAGGAGCGACCTTTTTTGAAACCCGGGGATTTCATTCGTACGTGACCGAAATGAAACCTTATGATGAGACAAGCCTCCGGTAAAAATTTTAGCTTGAGGATACGTTTGGTTTTGGACAGTGGCGTGGCGTGAATTGCGATGTATCGATTCTCATGCCATTTAAAGCTATGGTAAAGAATCGATTATTAAGGTGTTCGCTGCGAACACCCTGTCTATCGATCCTTTTTCATAGGTTTAAATGGCATGACAATCGATATATCGCAATTCACGCCACGCCATTGGTTTTGGAGCTACAGCGTTGCAAAGTTTGCATGTTTGAGTCTTAAAAATCTTCATATTTTTGAAGAATTTCTTCCAAAAGCCAATTTCAAAGTAATGTAAGTAACAAGTAATGTAAGTTTCAAGTAAACATGACGCGTAACTGAAAAATTATAAGAAAATCCGTAGTAAAAGTTTCAAATTGTGGATGAGCCGTTAATAGCAGTACAACGTTGCAAAAATTACATTCTTGCCCTTTAAAAATACCCATTTTTTATAGTTTTGTATATTGTAGCAGTATTTGAGACATAAAATATACAATTAGAGATACTCGCAGACTCATAGTAAAATTTATATCAGTATACGATAATTTTAGGCAATGCAGCGTTGCAAAGTTTAGACGTATAGCATAGATTTAATCAGTATACGATAATTTTGGGCAATACAGCGTTGCAAAGTTTACATCTTTCATCTATGAAAATGTCTACTTTTTCTTGTTATTGTATTGGAGACAAGATACAATATGAGTTAATGGTTAATAGTGTGAAGCGAAATGTGGAGGCTTTATGTTGATCCTGGGTGACAATTGCATTAAAATAACATCGTTGCAAATTTTATCTGCTTTTCTTTTAACATTCGATTGTATAAAATTAGTTAAAAATAAGGATACTTCCAATAGTTATTTTACTTTAAAATGTAATTCCAGAGGATTTTTGGAATACAATGGATGATTCAGCATCAGCGTTGCTTTCAAGATCTGAAATATTCTGCCTAGACTTAGTTGCAAATTCAACCTTTTTTAGGTGTAATGAAGAAACTAACATAGAATATGGAGGCGTTTGGGTTTTTTTAAGTAGAAATAAATCTTGATACAGACGATACATTCATTATGCCTTAAAAAACTGAGTATGTTGAACGTAAGAATGGAAGATTTTGAAAATATTAAAGAAAAAAAAAAAAAAAAAAAAAAAAAAAAAAAAAATGCAAAGTAAATTAAATGAACGAAAAATAATAAATACACCAACAAAACAATAAAATATAATTTAAAACCTAAATAGAATATTTAAATCACTGTTGCGTTAATGTATAAAAAACCCAGACGCCTCCTTAAGAGAGAATTTTAAAATTATTTAAATATGACTTTTGGAGGGTGAAAGTTTAAAATTGGCATCATGTTGAGGCGTTTTCTATAGATTTGAAGGCAAGACAGGACTGATACTGAAGCATCACATGAATAAAATATTTTGAAGGAAGAAGATAAAAAACTATAAAAAATACAAAAATAAAAAAAAAATGAAAAATAATGTACGGTAGAAAGTCATATAAAAATGAAAGAAAAAAATGTCAATGTAAATAAAAAAATAAGCAAAATCAAATAACTACTGGAAGCATCTTTATTTTAAAATCGTCTATTATTTATTGCTTGGAGAGAATTGTGAATAAACTTGGCGAAAGTATTATTGCAAAAACCAATTGTCACTTGGAACAGACATCAGACCTTGATATTTTGGATTGATATGAGGGATGATACCCATTGATTTTATCTTAAACTGGAAAAAAAAATTTAAAAAAAAATCATATTTCGTTGAGTTCAAAATTGTAAGCTTGGCAACGCTGTATCACTACAAATCAATCTTACATCTGCAGATAACGTTAATGGTTTATTTCATAAAAAAACAAAAAAAACAAAAAAACAAAAAACAAAAAAAACAAAAAACAAACAAACAAACACTGAACTTAAAAATAAAAACATTTTTAAAGCTTATATACATAAACTTTGCAACGCTGTATCGTTAAATCTATACTTACACTCGCGGTAAAACTTTTACACAAGACTAATCTTATCATAGAATTTCAGCTAAACCACATTATCATACCTTTAGGTGGTCAATAAGTTCGTTTTTTAATTCAAAAACGGAACAAAATGAGCATTTTTATAGGTCTGTGATGTCAAGTTTGCAACGTTGTATCAACAGAATTAACAGCATTAACGTAGAAAAATTATTTATTATTAACGTATTTTTTTAGAAAAATGTACACTGACTGTTGATAAAATGTCTTAAAATATCATGAAACATCCAATGACAGTTGTTTACAGAAAGTAAGATACTTGATAATACGATAATCTTTAAAGCTTAAATATGGAAACTTGTCAACGCTGTATTTCTAAAACCAGACGTATCCTCAAGCTAAGATTTTTACTGGAGACATGGGTCATCATAGAGCAAAGTAACAATATGTAACAATTTTGGATGATTATTCATGAATTTCCAGAGTGCCTCGTGTCTTTGGAAGAATTTTTGACGAGCCGGGGTCTAAAAGTGCGTCGTGGTGGAAATTAACTGTTAAACCTTGTTAGGTTATCGACTGCTTTACTTCCTTCTTGCCTTCAATCTGGTGAAGATTGAGCAGAGAGCGCCGAGAGCGGTCTGAGTCAACGTTACTTAATTTGAACTAAATTTTGCAATTCGGAGCTACAATTTCTGGCTCATCTATAAAAACACTTATGTGCATATGATACTATGGGTACTTACGTTGTTTCTAAACTTGAGACACAAATTTTAGTGCTCAATTGCAAAATGCAGTCCATTTGTGTGTGGATCTGTGTAAAAAGAGCTTCTCCTCCGGGAGAAAATTGTTCTTAACTTTTTGCGAACACATGAACAACATTTTTCTACAACCTAGGAATTTTTGTCTTCAAGCTTCACGACAGTTTTTGAGATTTAGGATCAAATTTCCTGAGTAAAGGAATTTTGTCCCCAGAAAGATAGGTCTCCTCTTACAGATCTGGTCACTAGTAAAAGGGGCCCGGCATATTGTTATGAAAGGTAGCTTCCACATGAATAATAAGTTTTCCTCCGCTCCAATAGCCTCCAGACTCATTTGGACCACATTTTGCAATTGGGAACTATAATTTCTGACTCAGTTTAGAAATAACTTATGAGCCATTAGTTTCCCGATGCACAAAAGTGTTTTTAAGGATGAGCCAGAAATTTTAGTTCCTAATTGCAAAATGTAGTCCATTTAACCCTCGTCTGTCACATATAAGTAGAACTGACCAGACGTTTAAATGTAAAACTTGTCTCCCGTACGAAGGAATGTAACTCCATTCCAAGGTCACCAAATTGACTCAAACAATTAATTTATTTTACAAAGTTATGCCTGTGCAATTTTCAGGCACAACTTTGTAAAACAAATTAATGAAAATGTGCCTGTGTAATTTTTATTTTAATTTTGCATGAAATCTCGGGGAAAATTATCAATGAAATTTCCAGTTAGGAAAGTTCAAGATCCTCCTACTTAATATGCAATTTGCGAGGGGACATTTGGCAACATTGAAATGAAGTTACGTTCTTTCATGCGGGAAACGATGAGCTCTCTTAAGTTTAGTTTTACTGTGCCGAGGCAAGTGAACCACCAAAACTTTCATTATTGCTATACTAGAGGTTGTTTTGCAAAACGAAAAAAATTCCGCCTGAGGTTACTGTTTTACGACTAATATTTATAATCCGTCTTGGTCAATTTTGCTCTTTCAATGACAATTTGTATTGAAAGTGTTGATTTACAACATTATGGTAGTAGTTTTTGTGTAATTTTTGGTTTGTTGGGTAGCCAGTGCTATGGGTTAAAATAAACTGTTAACTCACGTTAACTTGAAATTCAGGAACTTAATAGTCGAAGCTTTTCGGCCTCAGCCGTCGTCAGGACTTAGCAAAAAACACAGTTTGAGACAATAAATGATTAATTTTGATTAATATCAGTTCATACATATGATGAACGAGTGTGTTTCGGTGTAGTTGTGTTTCATTGAGTTTCTTATTGATTCAACGTTATTTCTACCGGAATAAATGATGAAAAATGGACGGCTCGTGCAGTGGCGTGGCGCGCTTTGCGATATATCGATTTATCGGCCATTTAAACCTATGGAAAAGGATCGATAAACAGGGTGTTCGTAGCGAACACATTAATAATCGATTTTTTACCATGGATTTAAATGGCATAACAATCGATATATCGCAATTCACGCCACGCCACTGGGATCGCAAGTTCTTCTGTCCTCAGGACTTTTGTCTAGGAATGAGATTCTTGATTATAAATAAGATGTTCAACATTTTTCTATTGCTCACCATTTTGAGACTTTTCCTAACTTCGAATGAAGTGACCGAATCACTTCCTTCGTCAATTCTCTGTCTCGGTGACGGAGTGTGCGTTTGTCTTCTGAAGCACTGTCAGAAGTCTATTACTGGCTACTAGATTCCCTGGGGATCAAATAGACTATATTCTACGATAAAAAAAACTACTATTTACGGCTCATTCGTGAAAGTACCTCTTCGTATAGGGTAAAATCAAAGTTTGAGGAGAGGGAGAAGAATAGAAAGAGGAGGAAGAAAAAGATAAGAGAAAGAACAGGAAGAAAAGAGAGAAGAGAGGAGAGAAAAGAAGAGACATGGGAGAAGAAGAAGAGAAGAATAGAGAGAACATAAAAGAGAATAAAACAGTGAAAGCACACAGTAAAACAGTGAGAGGGAAATTGAGAAGGAAATTGAGAAGGAAAGCGCGAGAAGGAAAGCGAGAAGGAAAGCGAGAAGGAAAGCGAGAAGGAAAGCGAGAAGGAAAGCGAGAAGGAAAGCAGAGGAAAGCGAGAAGAAAAGTGAGAAGAAAATCGAGAGGAAAAGCGAGAGGAAACGTGAGAAGAGAGAGAAAAGGGTCTGGTGCCGGAGCCTCCTCGTGGTGGACCTGGGGCGGGTCTCTGACCCGTGCCAAACGCCGGCAAACCTGTTGTGATTCTGCACCCTCCCTCGCCTCTGGTTGTTAGCCCATATCTCTTCACACATCGTAACGAGCAATTTAGGATCAAGCGCATCCTTGGTACGTTATTACCTTGGTTGTTAGCCCATATCCCTAATACGCTCGGGCATGGATCAACCGCTTCCTCGGTGCCCTGCTTCGCGCGCAGCAGGGCTGTTCACACCTTGGATGTTAGGCCATATCCATTGCAGCCTTGGATCAAGCGGAACCTTGGTACGTTATTACCTTGGTTGTTAGCCCATATCCCTGGCTTACGGAAGAGATCAAGCGGAACCTGAGGAACATGAGGGGAACGATGATCTTCAGAGGACCACTGATAGTAGTTAGGCCATATCCTTGAACCGCGAGGTGCAAGGATCAACCGGTACACAGTGGTCTGAAAATCCCGATCTGTGACCGACTTTGCGCGATTCGCCAGTGACCAATTGCAGGGGTGACCGATCGAAGCCTGGCGATCCTGTACTGGTCAACCTCCGGTATCTGCCGATGCTTGCGCATTAAGTCTAAAGCCGTCATCCCCCCCGGGACACTTTAGACCAG
This sequence comes from Bemisia tabaci, assembly GCF_918797505.1. Lineage (NCBI taxonomy): Eukaryota > Metazoa > Arthropoda > Insecta > Hemiptera > Aleyrodidae > Bemisia > Bemisia tabaci. The sequence goes on from NC_092798.1 coordinate 51,892,545, forward strand.
GCAAAGTCGGAACCGGAGGGTCGGACGCCTCTCAAACGGGCTGGTGGTTGGGGCGATGTTGCAGATTGAAGTAGGTTTTGATGCAGGACGAGCCGAATACTTCACGAGAGTTCCGGGGTCTCGTGGCTCAGGGTATTCTGTTCTCCTGGGCCGAACAAGCCGGACAAAGTTTCAGCAATCTCTATCTCTGTAGAGAGTATCCAGCTACGAGTTTGTTGTCTCACTGCTGGATCGCACGGTGGTAGAGGAGTTCCCTGCATTCGGTCATTGGCGAATTGTTCACTGTTGTGAGTGAGGGTGCGCCCAGAACGCCAACCCAACTCTTCATGGCATGAGATCTTTAATAATTATTAAATTTTAAAAAAAAATTTAAAAATAAGGTTATCCTTATTAAATCTCACTAACAACAAAGGCATGAGCCCCATGCCTTTGTCTTTTAAATTTCTTCTCCATTTTTCAAAATTTCTTCTCCATGTTTTCAAAATTTCTTCAAAATTTTGAATTTCAAATTAACGTATGCCATGGGAGTTGTAAGTTGGACGGTGGAAGCGTGCCGTCTGATGTCGGTTCCTCCTCGTGGTGGACGGTGGAAACGAGGGTACTTCAAGTACCCTCGGCTAATCGCCGACAAAATAGGGACTGGTTTTGGTAGTATTACACATGGGTCGATATTTTTCATCTCAAAATGTCCAGAATGTTGATGAATTTTTTGTTAGACTTCAAATGTCTCGAAATTCCTGGTTTTCAACAGTATCTCTGGCCTGTTTTATCGCTTTTTTATTGAAAATTTGAAGTTGGTATACAATTTACAAGAAAGGACTATCATCAGAATGTCTCAGAATGTTGATGCATTATTATTTTGACTTCAAATGTCTCGAAATATCTCGTTTTCAACAGTATCTCTGGTCTGTTTTAATGCTTTTTTTATTTAAAACTTGAAGTTGATATAAATTTTACAAGAAAGAACTATCATTTCTAGCTCAGCCACAAAAGAACGTGTCGATCAGGGATATTAAGTCTTTTTTTGCAATATATAGTTGGAACAATGTCTCATGCCCCTCTCCTAAGTACCTTTAATGTATGAATAAAACTTATTTTGAATTAAAATTATAAGCACCTGTCATTATTCATTCAATTTTTGATTGCTTCCCTTGACATCTTTTGCTTGTTTCCTGCTTTCTGCTTTTGGTTATAATTTACGATGTAATTGCGTTATAATATTTTGCAATGTAATTATGTAGTTTGCTTTCATTGTGTAGTTATAATGTAGTTTATAGTAATTTTGTGTATTGTGTCGACGCTCAGATGATGGCTCGAGGTGAGCTGAAAAAACTTTCAGCTGTGTGAGTAAAATATCATGTAATAAAATGTAAAGTACCCAGATTTTTATATTAATTTAATTCCAATTATTAAAGGTGCTACTCCAACAAAAATGTTTGAAAACTTATTCTATTTTTATCATTTTCACGCCAATGAAAGCTTCACGTGCGCACCTCTCTTCGCCGATCCTCTCATTTTATTTGGACGAATTTATGCTAAAAAGATCTATGTTACACGCAATCCCTATGCACATAGTTCCTCTTGGCATAAATATGTTCATTTGGATTACATTTTGCAATAAGGAACCACTATTTTTGGCCCATTTTAGAAACAACATACTGGACATTACTTTCCTTATGCAGATATGTGATTTTATGGGAGTGCCAGAGATAGTGGTTCCTTATTGCAAAATGTAATCCATTTATGCCTCGCAAATAGTCCACACGAACGAAAATTAGCAAATTTGTGTGAGATTGAATTGTTATACCAGCTAAAACGTATTTGCAAACTATTAAAAAATTCCAACATCCAACAATAAGCATTAAGTCTGACGTTTCACAATTTTTTTTTAAAAATTGGTCAGAAAATTGGGAATCGTTGAATTCATGATTGATCGCATGATCGCAGTAGTGCGAAGAGACCAAATATTTCTGAGCAGCATTGAAGCAACTTCATTTCTGAAGGAAGCGACTTATTTATACTTTAACCTACTTGGAAATGGAAATTTACGGATGCATAGGAAGGGTTACTGATTTTCATATCGCTCATCGTGAATTGACTTAAAGGTGTTGGTGTTGGCGAGTGTCAGAAGATGGTAAAATTACTAGATCTAGGTGTTGGCCAGAGTCAGAAGATGGTAAAATTACTAGATCTAGTAAGTTTGATTTACCGCCCAATTTATTTTATTTTCGAAATTTTTCTTTTACTACTTTGAAAACAAATTATTCTAATAGTAGACTATCTAATCCTAGTTTTTTAAATGGTTTTATACGTTTTTACACGTACGATTTTTCCAAAATTAAAAAAAAAAAACACTCATTTAAATTTTATTTCAAATTTTTATTTTGATAAATAATATTATTGAGTTAAACAAAATTAAATAACCACGAGCTTAACCGCAACTGTTGGCATTTACTTCGCTTTCATTAGTGCTCATTATAGATCACTCTAAATTAATAATTTTAAATGTTAATCTAATTTATTTAAATTTTCCATTTTAACATTTAGCTTGGACTTATTTAATAGAAATGGGGGCTGGGGCTCATCAGTGCTAGATCCGAAAAAAATCACTAGCACTGAAGATAAAATAATTATCGACGATGAAACTACAAAAATGCGCACTTCAGTTTCGGCGCACAGCGGATCGAGTCAATGGGAGAGGTCGGACAAAAGTTGGAAACTTTAAAGGTTTATTACTCCGTTTATACAACAATTTGAGGTTCTAAAAGTGGCTCCATTGATTTCCTCGTGAAATTTTCTTTAAATAACCGCCCTTTAAATTTTAAATCTGACGAAACGAACATCAAAATTTGCAGTTATAGTTAAAAATTTCGTGTCCGACCTCGCTGACTGACTCGATCCACTGTGCGGCGGGGGGGGTGGGCGAAAAGGTGAGGACGGGCGAAAATGGTGGGGTACCGTCAGTAGATGTTTACACAAGGCGGGATGGATAGTATAATGGGTCCAGTTAATTTAGTATCCCTCGGACCCGTTGCCACCCGATCCCGCATCCCTTGTCCCTCGGCTCGGGGAGCAAATAGCGGGATGGGGAGGATCCAATCGGATTTTGAAGTTATCGTTGCTCCGGGATGATGCGACTCGCGCTTCTTGTTTGCAATAAAATTTGAGCTATGTCACACGAAGCGGGGTCCTCCTTCGCCTCCGGAATGCCGAGCACGTGGGGAGCCTCGCCGTCCCGCCGCCCTAAGCAACAACGCCCTATCAACATCCACACATTGCCAAATTTACTCCCATCAAATACGTATTTTTCAGGAAAGTTGAACATGTTTTCCTTTAACTTCCTTATTTCTTCATTTTATACGTCCCTTAATCTAAATTAAATTGAAAAACAAGCGGGAAAGTTCTAATACTGTCGTATTAGAAAAGCGCTCAGGTGTTGGTAAATGTATTTAATGAAGAAAGAACGTATAAACTCCGTTGACTTGGCTGGGAAATGGAAATAAAACATCAGCTGATAGCAAACAAAGGTTACCAAGGAAACCATAAATGCGTATTTTTGTTTCCCGAAAATGAGCTCACCGTTGAGCTCATCAGGCGCGTTTTTTTTAGGCTTCATTTGAGTTCAACGATCAATTTCGATAAGAATTACTCTACCGCTAAGAAATTTTCTTATAGACAAACGATCGAAACTACCTGCGCATTACGTTAAAAGCATAAAATACAATTTTCACAGCTTTATTTATTTTAAAAATGGACCCCCCCCCCCAAAAAGCCTACACATCGATGAGCTGGTGCGCCATTTAAACGCATTAGCACTAGTATACTAGTACTCAGAGGCAAGTCGAAATCAAAAAGCGCTGCCTATCGGCTGAGCGCTTAAAAGAGAGAAAGTCTTGCCTTTGCACGCATGTTGTTAATTAAAATTTAAGTGGATGTACATTTCGGACATCAAGTCCATCCTCAGCACTTAAACGCAAAATTACACAGTAAAAAGAAGGTGATTGTGTAATTTTGTGTCTAGGTGCTGAGGATAGGCTTGATGGCCAAAATGTACATCCATTAAACTTTTAATAAACAACATGCGTGCAAAGGCAAGACTTTCTCTCTTTTTTTAAAATTTTAATTTAGTTATTAACACGCAAAATGCGATACCTCGATTTTCCCCCAATCTGCTCTGTTCCTTAGGGAGATCCATGGGCACCGAAGAAAAAGTGAAGTTGATTTTACATTCTGGATGTAATAAAAAGTGCCCAAGAACTTATGAAATGCTGAATTACCCGCTACAGCAGTTACTTTAGCAATGCCAAGATGTAAAAGTAACTGTTGCGGCGAGTAATTCAGCATTTTATGAGCTCTCGCACACTTTTTTTACATTCAGAATGTTAAATCAACTTCACTTTTTTTCGGTGTGGCGAAGCAAAAAATGTAACAAAGATAATTTCCTTCAATTCTCGAGGTAGGCAAAACGCGCAACCCGGAGATGGAATAGTGGTATGCGATGACAGGTGTGCTGGCCATAGCTATCTAGAATCATATTGAAGCACAAGAAGATGACAACGAGATTCTCCTTCAGTTCTCGAGGTAGACAAAACGCGCTCCCCGGAGATGGAATAGTGGTATCTGATAACAGGCTTGCTCGCCATAGCGATCATGATTCTTGTGTTCATGAAAAAAGACGGTATTCTTAGTCATTTCTCGATCAGTTACTTTCCTCAGGAAGACCTATGTGATTCTGATTGTAATTAAGAAAGCTTTGAAGAGATCCTTAACAAACTACAAAGGACAATTTTAGCAAACCTTGAGTAAAATACAGTCGTTTAACCCTGGAAATGGATCCTTGAGAATAAGGGTTTTGCAGTGATTTGTCATTGGAAAGAGTATAATATACAGGAGAAAATATAACGCTATAGTTTTGTGACTTTTAAGGTAGGTCCACACCCACATTAAAAGTTTGTCAAAATTGATGAATTTTTCTTTTACATTTTGCACTACTATTATCGTGTGTAGGATCTCCTCAAACCTACCTTGATCACAATAAACCATATCAACGGTGTAAGTCGGCCATCATGTAACTCGATTTGCGACGTCGCATACTTCCTGTCATACTTAATTTTTTAAACTTACTTCCTTACTACGGACTTACGCCATCGATATGGACTTCTTTTTGCAATTTAGAGGTACAATTTCAGGCTCAGTTCAGAAAACAACGTATGCACCATTAGTTTCCCTACGTACATAAGTGTTTTTAAAGATGAGCCAGATATTGCAGCTCCCAATAGCAAAAATAAGTCCATATGGCTCTTTCTAATGAAAAAAGCTGCATGGGTAACTAAGGATTATGAATACGAAACTTACTAGATTCAATTGCACAGAAAATCCTTTGGAAAATTCGGAAAAGATATATTTTCAAACTTTGGAAATAATTCACATTTCGTCACCTTCCGGCCACAGTATCACAAGCGCCATGCGACGTTTAAAAGTTTCCGCCGCCATTTTATTTTTTTACAGAGAAATTGTTTCACAAAGCTGTCCGAAAATTTCACTGAATTTTCTATGTGCTGCCAATAAATTTTTGTGAAATTTTCGAACAGATTCAACTGACAATTTCTGTGTGAAAAAATAAAATGGCGGCGGGAATTTTGAAACGTCGCATGGCGCTTGTGATACTGTGGCCGGGAGGTGACGAAATGTTAATTATTTAAGATACTTTGGCTGGAGGGTGACTATATAATCATGATAAACTCAGGGTGTCCAGCATTTTTTAATTCTGAAAAATCCTGATATTTTCCTGATTTTTCCATTTTGAAAATCCCTGATTTTTCTCGTGAAAACTATCTTTATTGAATGAATGCACGCGGAAACTAAATTTTCTGATAAAGTTCTTATGATTAGAAACTAGTATACAAAATAGTAGAAAAATTCCTGATAAAACGTCCAATTTTTCCGATTTTCCTGATTTTTCCATTTTGAAAATCCCTGATTTTTCTCGTAAAAACTATCTTTATTGAATGAATGCACGCGGAAACTAAATTTTCTGATAAAGTTCTTATGATTAGAAACTAGTATACAAAATAGTAGAAAAATTCCTGATAAAACGTCCAATTTTTCCGATTTTCCTGATTTTTCCATTTTGAAAATCCCTGATTTTTCTCGTAAAAACTATCTTTATTGAATAAATGCACGCTGAAACTAAATTTTCTGATAAAGTTCTTATGATTAGAAACTAGTATACAAAATAGTAGAAAAATTCCTGATAAAACGTCCGATTTTTCCGATTTTCCTGATATTTTCCTGATTTTTCCATTTTGAAAATCCCTGATTTTTCCATTTTGAAAATCCCTGATTTTTCTCGTAAAAACTATCTTTATTGAGTAAATGCACGCGGAAACTAAATTTTCTGATAAAGTTCTTATGATTAGAAACTAGTATACAAAATAGTAGAAAAATTCCTGATAAAACGTCCGATTTTTCCGATTTTCCTGATATTTTCCTGATCGGCCAAAATTCCTGACGTTTTCCGGTTTTTTCCTGAAACTAGACATCCTGAAACTTGACAACGCGGGGATGCTCGTGCGGGATTCTGATATTTTCCTGATCGGCCAAATTCCTGATGTTTTCCGGTTTTTTCCTGAAACTTGACAACGCGGGGATGCTCGTGCGGGGTTTTCCTTGAGCACGTGGGAGCGGAGAGCGAGCCCAGCTTCGGCTCCGGGTCGAGTCTACTTCTTGAGTCTTCTCCGCGTGCTCCGCGCGTCCTCATGTTTGATCGTAATTTATCTCGTCTATCGGTAACCTGTTCGGAATCACATCGGGATTACGATTCTAGCCCCCTCAACCCCCCCCCCCCCCCCGCGCTTCGGTGCCCTACGGCGTGTACGTTCTGTTCTAGTCGAGGATCCGCAACAGTTTCCTCTCCTATGATCCCGCTTCCCAGAACGGAGCTCAACAAATTTGAAAGGATGGATTCCACGCTATCCTTCGCGATTGCTACAAATCGTCACTTTTCCGGCAAAAGTGTGTCTCGATTTCCGCATGAGCCCCAGAAAGCATGTATTTATATGTAAAATAGGGCTCACGTAGACGTTGGGTTACTCCCTTGCGTCAGAGGGGCAGCGAAACATCTGTACCTCCTGCGAGGTTCATGGGAGCTTTTGATGAGCAGTATGTCAGCGCGTAGTTCTCAAACTCAGTGACGTAGCCTGGGGGAAGGAGATATAGACGTATTTCTGCCGAACGGAACTATGTGCGTTAAGACACGAGCCGTGAGACCAATAAGAGTACATGCATAACAGGGCTCACGTCATAATGCACATAGTTCCGTTTGGCAGAAATACGCCCATGTGGAGAGTCTGGACTCCCTCGTCATGACTGGAAAATATTTGCACAGAACAGTCGTTTTTTGTGATTTTCAGTGATATTTTACCTTTGGACTCTCCTCGTCTCCCTTAGAAGTTTTTGATCGCAGACTGTAGACCCTCCGTGAAAAGATTTCTGGTTGCACCACTGGCTGAGTTAAAGGATTTTGTGGATTTTTCAATGAGTTTAAGGTTCAATGTTCAAGTTCTATGAGTCAAGGATCACTGGAAAAAAACACATTGGATCTAGAGTCCAAACTATTAAAAACATCGACAAGAAAAAGTATTCTTGATTCAATCAGAATCTAGCTTAAATCAAGAACCAAGCCTCTTAATTTATGCGGATTCCGTTTTGATTCAAGCGAAAATCCGATTGAATCAAGAGTATTTTCTCTTGTCAATGTTTTCAGGAGTCTGGACTCTAGATCCAATGTGTTTTTTTTTTTTTTCCAGTGATCTGTTGGGTAAACGGAATGTAGAAGTTTCTTACGTACAGACATACGGAGCATAGAGAATGTAAAACTGGGGAACATAGGGAATGCTCTGAGAATTGAAAATGACCTACCCCTTGATAGAAATACCATTGACTATGTAGGACAAGTTTGTAAGTATCAATTCATGACGCAGGTGTTCTTGAGCATAAATTCGATTGCAGAGGGGACAATGAGACGTGATAGGAAGCCGAATGTTTCATCAAATAACGCGCGATTCGTGAATAATCCGATTTTCCAGACCAATTCCCTGTGAATTGGGATTAGAAGGATCATTACATTGCACTGCGTGAAAGAATAAATTGGGATGATCGAGTACCAAACATATGATAGTTTGCCTGAGCTCATGTGGTTGAAGCACTGATCGCCACGAAATTAAGATGGATCAGCGGATAAGCTTGCATATGCATCTACCACGCCCCTTTGGATTCTACAATTTCAAAAAATCTCGTTTAATGTGTTAATCGTGACTAATCGAATATTAAATCAGTGAGAAGGTAAAATCGATCTGTACACTATTCTGACATGGTAAGTAAAAAAGGTCGTAAAACGTTATGACGTCGCCGAATTTCCTCGAATGCAATATTTATGTTTGGAGGATGTTACAAGTATTCTGCCGTGCTAAGAAAAAACGACGTGTAAACCTTCGCCAAATTTCCTTTGATCTAATACGGATTTGCAGAAAACCTTCTGAATATTTTCCGTTGAATTGCTGAAAGAATTTTCTTTAGGATTAGGTCTATATTATCTGAAAATTTCAAGAGAAAATATTCATAGCTCTCCTCAAAAATAGATATTTTATTGGATGCAATTTGGCAACGCTCGAATGTTCATACGGCGATCTTTTTCAGCACGGTAGTATAGTACTTTGATGTTTCGATACTTCAGTTAACTTACGAATTAACTTTTTCGACATATTGAAAGAAAAATATTTACAAGTTTCTCAAAAAATGTTAACGTTCGCAGACTCATACAGCCTTCTTCTTGATCACGGCAAAACGCTGTAAGTTTTCTGCGAACCTAGAGCGCGCCGTGCAATGCCTTGATACAACTATTCGTGTCTCTGTGTTGCCCCCGTTGCATACGCAAATATGGAAGGCGCAAAGCTCATTTTGCGTTCATAGCCTAATCTAACGCATCGGCAATGCGCATTATACTGAAGTGCGGAGTGCAATGTGCAAACCCGCTGACTAGTCAAATTTTAAGAGCCATGGAGATTGTAATCAAGGCGTATTCAGTTTATTTCGTTCATTTTTTATTCTTGCTAAAAATGCTCATTTCAGTAGAGCGGTTGAACATTTATCTCTTGCGTGTTGATTTTTGGTATTTCCAGTACGTTTAGAGAGTTTTGCAAGAAATGTTGATGAGAAAACATATCCTACCTAAGGTACGGAAATTTTAACGTAGTCTGGCGTCTATTTTTTTCACTGGAGGATTATGCCCCCAGGCCGCTGCAAAACCAAACCTCTAGAATACCCTTGACGCCCCCTAACAGGCCAGTCTCCGTTTCTGGGTCACATTTCAAAAATTTTCTATTCCTATACTATTTACTAATACATAATGATAAGCACAAAAATAATGGAATAGACCCAGTACACTGAATAAAAAGTGTGCCTGGCCTAAGCATGATGATTCTTGAATTTGCTGCCAAGAATTTTTTACATCTTGATTTAAGCTAAATTTTTCTTGATACAAGGAAATAAGGCTTGGTTTAAGCAAAAAAGCAGTTTATATTTATTAAGCAACTAAATCTTGATTTAAGAAAAAATACTTCTAGGTGGCAAATTTAAGATTCTTCTTTTTTCGGGGTAGATCTCCAGAACGGAGCATGTGAAAATATGAAAATGCGAGGGGTCAGAGCCCTGAGACACATAATATGAAAAGCACATGACAACCCGGTGATCCGCTCCTAGCGACACGACGCGACAGCCCCGGCTCCTTTCTTCGGAGGCGAACGCATCTGTTTTGGGTCGCCGAGCGAACGGAGAATGGGGAGGAGGGGCAGGGGTCACGCGTTGAAACATTATTGGTCAACGAGAGGAAATGAAGACGACCCCTCGAGGCGGCTGCGGCCGGGGTCGGGGGGGGGGGGAGGGCACAGCGAATTAGGGGCAGTGATCAATCATTTGGTGACAACGCGTTATACGTGCTTATCTTTATCAACATTATCGTGACCACCGCGGTGTTGCCATCCCCGAGATAACTGTGTGCCCAAGGAGGGACTGAAGGATCCGGGGAAACAAGGGAGGGCTAGAATTTTGACTAAGAAACACATACGTAGCTTGATATTGGACTTGATTTTGGCTGAATTTTATGTTTTTGGAAAGGACTGATAAACGATATTCCTTTTTTTTTTAGAAATTTTACGGATTTTTCTACGGCCCGGGAAAAATATTCTGCAAAAATTTCAAGCAATGTCACTCATTCATGTTTTTGTAAAAGGCAAGGTGCTCCATACGCGAATGACTCCAAAACAACGGTTGCGGTATCGTGAAGGTGGTGTGATTCGTGCGGAGTCTTGAGAAATCAAACTAGCATTGCGCCTTCAACCGACCCGTAAGAGAGCATGTAAAATTTTGATACCACTATTCGAGCGTGACGACAGTCATTTTGCATAACCGACTGATTGAAGGAAAATTACGAATCTGCGCGGTACGCGAGTTATATTTGCACATATTTATGCTAAAAAATGTGAAAAAGTTAAAAAAAAACTATGAATACAATTATTTATCATTACTCGGTAATTAATTTTAGCATAGAGATAGGTTTCCTTTTTTGGGCATTAATGCGTTTCAAATGCCTATTTTTGACTGGATCTGTGAGAAAGAACCTCATCATCCGGAATAGAATGTATCTTAAACTGCGTGCAAACGCTTTGCCATGTTTTTCTACAACCTGAGAATGTGTGTCTTCGAACCCCTGGACTAATTTTTCCTTCAGTTTTTGAGTTTTTTGTGTCAAAACTTGCCCAAAATTTCCAGACGAAAAAAATTGGGAAACATTTTCGCCAGTTAGATAAGCAGTGATTAGATTCCTTTCCACAGATCTGGACATATTCCTAATTTTGAAATAATTTTTGCTTGGTATTACGGACGTTCTGCTATATATAAAAAAACATTTTAGACACAATTTTTGGTCATTGCACAAAGAGTCACTTTCTTTTACTTTCCTTTTCTAACAAGCGAAATTCTGAAAATCATTTTTCTAAAAATGTTCACCTGATTTCCAGTTCTACTTAAAACTTAATCTACCGAACTCGGCCGAAATCTCTTACAAAAAGTTTTCTTATCGAGAGAAAAAATCAGTACAACTCACAGTGTACAGTTGAAAAGAAGTTTGTAACGTTCAAAAGAGCGAATCTAATAGCGGATCAACTATAAGATTGTGAGCACATTAGTGTTAGAAATTGTAACTGTGTGCTGACATCCATTGCACCGAAAGAAGCGCAATGGTGATACAATATTCTGGATGTAAAAAAGTGTGTATGAACTCACAAAACGCTGAATTAACCACTACAGCAGTTACTCTAAGTCAAACTGTAAAACTAACTTTTTCGGCGGTCAATTCGGCGTTTTGTGAGTTCACACACACTTTTTTACACCAGAATATTAAATCAGCATCACTTTTTTTTCGAAGCGGCATCGTAAAATGATGTAAGATAAATTTTGCTCAGTTTGGCATCGTTGAGAGTGGAACACGGCGCTGCATCCCACTCTGGCCCTTGATTGTACATTATGTCAAAACCTTGTCCAAACACAGGGAAGAACCACGAGTGATTCGCTCGGCGGATAGAACCCAGCTGCACTAAAGCTCCCCTGAAACCCACTATTTTAATTGGAACGATCGGTTTGAGACCCGTGTGCATAATGACCAAACATTCGAGGGAGGCTCTTCACTTTTTCATCCTACACAAATGATCAGGAACTATTCAATTTATATAAATTAGAAGATTTGTTCTCTGATTTTTCAGATGCAAAATTGCAAAAAATGAAGGTCAAAGTGCTATTTTAGCGGAACACCGAAAGAAGGAAAATGCTAAGATTGCGTCCTGCATTCCGGGCATGACTGCCGAGGCCTTTAAATTATTACATCCCGAGAGTTGTGAAAGTGCAAATTATGAATTGCATGGACAGCTAAGAATCTAAGAATCACCGGATACATTTTTCAAACTAAAACTGAGAATTTCCGAGGAAAACAGTAGCCCCAAATGTCAATGTTGTTTCAATGGCTCCAACACAGCAGTTGCGGTATCGTTAAGGCAATACGATTCACGTGGAATCATTGAGAAATCAAACTAGCTTTGCCCCTTCAACGCGCCCTTTAGAGAGCATGTAAAATCTTGATACCACTATTCAAGCGTAACGATAGTTATTTTGCATAACCAACTAATTGAAGGAGAACCACGAATCTGCGTTGCGCGAGTCACTGGAGACTTTAGTTCCTTCTAGCATAATTACGTCCATTTGTAAAATTGGATCTGTGAATAGGGACCTGATGTTCCGGGAGGAAAATCTTTTGACTTATAACGAATCCAAAGAAGAAAAAAATCTAGAAATTTTCTCGCAGATGGGACCATGAAATCTCAAAAATTAAAGGGGATATTAGTCCTGAACGTCCGATACCAAAGTTCTCAAGTTGAAAAAACCGTGATTTGACTGTTAGTAAAAAAATAAGAATAATTTTCTCCTGAAAGATAAGGTCATTTTACTTCGGTTCAGTTGCCTTTTTGGTATCACTGGATGCTGAATCGGCGAATTATGAGGAGCTTGGAGGAAAAGGTGGATAAATGCAGTTTCTGAAAAAAATTGAAATCTTAATGATTTGAACTAAAGCTAGTCTTGAAAATATATTCAGTGAAAAATTCACTTGTAAAATCCGACTTCGGAGCATTGAAATGCGAGTTGGAACTCTCTACCCGTCATGAAAATCCGTGTGATTTTGAAACTTGAAACACGTGTTTTTCGAAATAGCAAAAACTGCACTAGTGCGCCGTGTTTTCCAAACTCCTCGAATCAGTTACATCAAAAATGTAACTGAATCTGAGTGAACGGACCTTATTTTCCAGGAGAAAATTCTTCCTCTACGCAGAGGAAACTGAAATGTTGTCTCCAGAGCGACTAGTTAATGCTGAGGAACGGATACATTCCTTTCTTAAAGCACCAGTTAGTTGCTCGGGAGAGAAAACATTTCTCTCGAAAACCGAGAGAAATTTGTTCTCTCCCGAGCAACTAGTTGGTGCTTAAGAGAGGAATGTATCGGTACCTAAGCACTAACTAGTTGCTCCGGAGACAAAAAAATTCTCTCCTTTGCACCAACTAGTTGCTCGGGAGAGAAAACATTTCTCCTCTTTGCAGTAACTAGTTGCTCGGAAAAGAAAGCATTTCTCTGCTTCGCACTGAGTAGGTGTTTAGAGGAGATATGATTTCTCTCCTAATCATGCACTGGTTACTTCTTGGTACCCTTCTTGGTAAGTTTTTCACTTCCAATAAACTATAAATTCAAGACCAAAATTACCTTACTATATTTAATTTTTTGATGAGTTTAGTAAGTTTATTGCAACCACGTAAGTTGCAAAATCCGGGCAACATTGGAATGATCTTGGTTCCTTATGGCAAAATGCAATCCATGTGTTCTAAGTGCAAATATCGGATATACTGGATGTCTCCTCACTAACAGAGTCGACCGACCATCATCCGATTTCCTAGTCCGTGTCCTCAGTGGACGTCTTACCTCGCGGCGAAAAATTAGTTGGAGGAGTCTCTCCGCCGAAGAGAGGGCGAGGACAGTGACCGGGGGCGAAATGAAAGATTCCGATGCAAATGCCTCATGCGAAATTCAGGCGAATTCCACGTGTGGCCGGCTTCCACCCCCGCCCCCGGGAAGATATTATAATTTTCACTCATGAATAATTTACTCCACTTCTCCTGTCAGCCGGCTGCGAACTCGATTATCCAAGCTGACCTTTTGCTTGAATAATAATTGGACACCGCTCGCAGAAACAACGCCACAACCGTGCAGACAAGGGTCTTGATGGGGCTGTCTTCGAGGGTGACTCAGATCTCACGCGGAAATAACGATAGGATTGTTTTCCAGAAACGCTGCAGCGAACATGATAACACCAACGCACAGAGTGGTATTTGACCGTTAAACATGGCCAAACTCATGATTTCGAAAACAAAATTATGATAAAAACCAATGCTATGTTTAAAATCTGTGGCGAGATGGACTACCGCCGCTGCAACACAGGTTCACTCCTGGCAGATCGCGCCTGATTTGTAACGAGTGACAATTTTACAAGCCGAAGATTTTGTCGATGTAACCCCAAAAATGGATCGCGTTAAATTCAGGTGGGCCGTATAATTTTGTACGAGAGAACTTTTGTGCGGATTCCTTTGAAAATTTTAAGGAATTTGCTTCCGACTATACGGAATATTCATTGAAATTTGCACACGAATCCGCACATTTGTTATCATGTAGAGATTAAATCGCCCACTTAAATTTGAAAGCTGACGTGGCTTGATTCCATTCCGCCTAACGTGGTCCAAATGTTAACCGCATTTTGAGGGTATTTTGTGTCCTACTTCCCATATTAACACAAAATGCCGGTTACTTTTCCTGGAGGTCGTTCAAGTATTAGGTAACGCACTTTTTCCGAATTTTTCCCCTGCTCCCTCTGTAACGCACCCGTGACGCAGCTCTACACCCCCCTATTTAGAATAACGTAACGTTGGCCTGACCCCCCTCCCCCATTTTCAAAAAAATCAAGGAAACTGTCATTGTTTTCAATTCAATTCTTTGAAAGTTGTATTGTTTCCCCCGACCCAGATTTGTTATGTATCCCTGGGCTTAACCCCCCCCCCCCTTGAAACGCACCGTAACGCTGGCTCAAACCCTCTCCCCCCTTTGTGCGTTATGTAATACTTGAACGGCCCCTAGGGGTATTTTGTACTTTCCAATGACAAAAAAGTGAAGTTTATTTAACATTCTGGATGTAAAAAAAAATGTGCGAGAATTTACTAAATGCTGAATTAACTGTTACAACAGTTACTTTAGCTAATGTCAGGATGTAAAACAAACGGCCATAGCTGGTAATTTATCATTTTATGAGCTCTCGCGCACTTTTTTTGCATCCAGAATGTTAAATCAACTTCACTTTTTTTCGGTGTGCTGAAGCAAAAAAGATGACAAAGGGAATTTCCTTCAGTATTCGAGGTAGGCAAAACGCGCTACCCGGAGATGGAATAATGGTCTGCGATTACAGGTGTGCTAGCCATAGCTATCTAGAATCATATTGAAGCACAAGCAGATGACAACGAGATTCTCCTTCAATTCTCGAGGTAGGCAAAACGCGCTCCCCGGAGATGGAACAGTGATATCCGATAACAGGCTTGCTCGCCATTAGCGATCCTGATTTTACACTTTTCTTACATCCAGAATATTAAATCAACTTCACTTTTCTTTTCGGTGTACTTCCGACATCACCACAAAATGCCGGTTACTTTTCCTTACTGTGTATTAAATCGCCGTGGCCGGGTCACAGGGTCAAATTCTAGACTCCGCGTCGCCCTGTCTCCGTCCCTGGGGTCGAGCGCGATAAGAGCCACCGACGAAAAACTTTCCCAAGACAAGCACGCTCGGCGAACATTAAGCGGGATTTTTCCTCGGTCCCGGTGGTTATCAAGCGCGCTGGCTGCATCTCATTAAGATTCGGGCAGGGCTCCACTCCGCCCGGCCCGATAAGTATAACGGCGCAATATATCCACGGAATCGGGCCCGATTCGCCCGGGCACGCCAATTATGACCTCTCGGCCGCGACCTTATCGCCCGCGCCCGGGGGAGGGGGGAGGGGGTTGCGGAAAAAACTGAGGAGACAAGTGACTCGTTTCCGGTTCTGGGATCCTCGATACGCGACCCGAGCGGAAGTAAGATGACGTGCCACTTTCTTTACTTTCGTGCCACGGTCCTGAGCCAAAACCGCGTATCTCCCGTTCGAATCGTGTGTCGGTGCGTGGTTCTTGCGGAGCGGGAGTGCCGTGGCTCGTTTTGCCTATCCGGGGAAATGAAGGCGAATTTGGCGCACCCTTGTGGAATGAAAAGGCTCCTTCGGCTTCGGTGGGCAAGGTCGCCGGTGCCTGCAATGCAAATTGGCCAATTGGTGCGTGGGAAAATAATGAACTGAATACAGGATCTTTCAAAAGGGAAAACAGGGAAGAATTGAAGATGAAATGAACAGCTGCAGCAGCTTGGGGTCTCCGTGTTTGAAAATGTTTATTTTGATTTTGATGCAGTGACAGGAGTGTCCACGTTTACAGCTTGTTACACACAAACAGCTTAGCTGCATGAGGAATTCTATACTTTATGCGAGGTTTTTCCTCTATAGTGAGAAAAATTATGTCACATTCGGCTGATCATACAATCAACCAAGTTGTGTCTGCACGGGAAAACATGAAATTGCTGATTTCAAAATTTTGTAGTTTGAAAAAGTGTCCGACATATTTTAATGTAAATTTTACAATAAACAAATGCTATAATTTAACCACCGCCGTGGTTAAATTAGCTTTCCACTATTGTAAAATGTGCATTTGAAACATGTCGGACATATTATTTAAAAATTTAATTGTTAAATCAGCAATCCGTTTTTTCCCGTGTAAGTTCTGATCAGCCGTGCTTTCCCACCACGAGTCGGCTCGTATCGGCAATAATCTGCCCCTCCCCCCCCCCCCAAAAAAAAAACAACTAAAACAGTAACGTAGTAAACCAAGGATACAAAGTTTTCCGCGAGTCTAGACATCGTTAATTTATTTATCCACGATTCTAGAACATGAAAAAACATAATACGCTACTGCAATTTGAAGACGTAAAAACTACCTGAAATCAGTGTACAAACACGTCTTTGTAAGCTCTGATCAGCCGTACTTTTCCATCTCGGGAAGGCTCAGCGGAAACCCATAAACGGGGGACGCATTCCGAATGCACGGATAAACCCGCGCCGCGCCGCCCCCGCGTATAACGCTCCTCGCCTCAAAAATGTCCTCTAATCCGGGCGACGCGTTATTCTTCACGCAAGTTACGATTTCGCCGAGGCGGGGCCCGTTGCTCGCTGCCGTGGAACTAGGCAGTAAATAACAGCTGTTATTGCCCTCTCACGCTGCAAACTTTCTTATCGGGATTAAATTTGCCGTTCATACTCGCAAAAAGGCGAGCTTAAGTCGACTACTGCACCGAGTAATTCGCGAACTGAGCCGCGTCGCGCCTCCCCACCCCCTCCTTGATCCCTCAACCCCCACCCCTCCCCCCGTCTCCCACCGCCATCTTCGGGATCATCAAATCCATGTATGACTCGGGTAAATTTGTCCCGATACGGTTGCGCGCATTACAGGCATCGTTTAAATCGCTCCCGCTACGAGCGTTGTCAAAGTAGGCGCTACAAAGTGAGATATATGAGTTAAATGCAGTAAGGAACTACTAGTTCTTGGTCATTAATGATAGCACCTATCTGAATAGGAAAACTAATGATATACATGTTGTTTCTCAGATGATCCAGGTAACTGGTTCAATATTGCACAATATAATACATGTGAGGTAGAAGCTTCTTTAAAATGCAAGACGTTTAACTTCAAGTCAAAAGAAAACTCTATAACTCTTAGAGAGAACCCAAGTTGCTACTTTCTGAATGATAGACATTTTAAAACAAACAGTGGAAGTATATACATATACATGATGAATCAGTTCTTTTAAAAACTCACCACTCATCACTATAAAGAGCTTGATGCAAAAACGGCTTTTTTCGCCCCCCCTCTGGAAGTTCTTCAGACTTTGTCTATTGATTACTCATACTTGAGCGCTTCTTTTCCCAAATTTTCAGACCCCCAAAAAATTTTGGGGTGGAGCTAGGGGGGGTGGAATTCAAAACCTATGAACCTCGATATCTCTTGAACAAAGAAAGATATCGAAGTCCGGTTTGGACGAAAAATCGTCTAAAATTGCATACTTTAAGATTCTAAAGGTCAAAATCCCGATATCACATTTTTAAGTCAACATATGTGCTTTTTTCCAGTTTTTAGGTCTAGAAAATTTCTTTTAAACGAAAAATTTACAAAGATCTCAATTTTTTATTTGAACCAAAACCAGTTTTTTAAATTGTTCGTCTTTTTCCGCATCCAACGAGTGGTCCATTAAGCTGGGGAACCAAACGGTTCCGGAGTTATGATCGATTGAAGTTTCCGCTCAACGCGCGCCGACCGATTTTCGCGCGCAAAAAAGTCGGATTTGACTGTTATTAGATCAGATTGAATGTTCAAACTGAGCAAAATGCTTTATTAGGGACTCTTGAGGGTCGCTGAGTTCAGAAATTACCGATACTTCCAAAAAATTCACGTTTTTAAAATTGCAGCTTCGGACAGGACCACTGAGCGGCCGGTCGGCGCTCAGTGGGCCTCTAAAATAGCGCTGCGGAGCTGCAATTTTAAAAACATGAATTTTTTGGAAGTATCGGTAATTTCTGAACTCAGCGACCCTCAAGAGTCCCTAATAAAGCATTTTGCTCAGTTTGAACATTCAATCTGATCTAATAACAGTCAAATCCGACTTTTTTGCGCGCGAAAATCGGTCGGCGCGCGTTGAGCGGAAACTTCAATCGATCATAACTCCGGAACCGAGTTCGCTGTGATAAGCGACGCTGAGCGGACGTGCGCGTTTCGACGCTCCTCTCTCCGTGCTGTCAAGTTGTGCTGCGAATGTGTGTGCTTTCAAGTGTTCGGCGATGAGTGGATCTGGCGATTACTCCTACTTTGATCGCCCTAAACCCCCTCTTCGATGTGAACATAAACTTTTAGGGATTGAGTGTGACTCCTGCAAATCCCTCAAAACCCCTCATTGTGAACATTCATTGTTATGGACGCTCTGTAATATTTGTTACACCAAGTGTTTTTGGAGACCTTGTCCCAAGAGAGAACAATCGCAAACTGCCAAAGTTCAAAGCGACACCTCTTCCACTACCCTTTCTGAGACAGGTAGTGATGATGACGTATTTCTGTCAAAGAATTCGGTCAAAAATCCTTCTCCCGCTGTTGTCATGAAGCCTAATCCTAGTGCTTCTAATGCGGATAAGAAGAAATCCAAGCCTGGCGAGACGAGCAGGAAACCTGATTCCTGCATTCTTGGTCCAGCCCTTTCTCAGCCGCAGCCGATGGACACTGCAACCCCTTCGGACCCTGCGTGGAAATTGGTGGTCTCCAAACGGAAGACCCGTCACGATCCCGATTCACCGGCCAAGGTGCAACCGAAGAAAACCAAAGACAGACAATCTGCCTCTGTTAAAGTGTCTAGTGTTAAAAATCCTAGTGTTGTAAATATTAATAATAAGTTTTCTAAATTAGATGGAGAAAAAGAAGAGAAAAAGACTGAGAGAGCTCCCCCTCCAATCTTTGTTTCTTTTGTTGCCGATCCTTCGGGATTTAAGAAAAGTGAGATCGATCCCATCGATCCGAAATCGATGATGAGAATAGTTAATCGTTCTCAGGTTAAAATTATCCCTTCATCTATGCTTATGTACGATAAACTTATTGTAAGCCTTAAGCAAAAAAATGACATTGTCAAGTTTCATACTTATCAAAAAGCATCAGAAAAGACAATTAGGGCGGTAGTGAGGGGTCTCCCTAGAGATTATCTTCCTCTGAGTTTAAAATCCGATTTTGAACAAAAAATCCCAGGTTTAGTTGTTAAAAATGTTTCTCAGATGCGACATCAGATTACGAAGACTCCACTTCCTTTATTTTTTGTGGATTTTTTGAGTAATGTACATGTTGCCAAAATATGGCAAATAAAATCCATTAAGGATTTTATTGTTTCACTTGAGCGCCCTAAGGGACGTAGGGAGGTCATCCAGTGTAAGAACTGCCTCGCCTTTGGGCACTCTCGATCACGATGCTATCGTGATCCTCGGTGCCTGCTGTGCGGGGATTTTCATGCCCTGGCTGACTGCCCGCGTCCCCAGGAATGCCAAGAAATACAACTCCCTGTGTTTCCCTCATGCGTTCACTGTGGTGAGATGCATGTGGGAAACTACAGGGGATGTAAAGTTTACAAACAAATACGCAAAAAGCGTATGGGTAAAAAGCCTAAAGACGAAAAATTCGTCAATCATCAATTCGTACCCCTTAGAAATTTAACTGTGCAGGGCAAGTCGTATGCTAGTGCTGTAGCTGGAGCTAAACCGCAATCAAAAGACGCTTCACAGTCAATTATCAATGTTCAAGTTCCTAATAGTAATCTAAGTAATGTTTCTTTTTCAGATAAGCGCATAAAGACTCTAGAGGAGCTAGTTTTAAAGCAATCAGAGCAGATTGAACGTATGATGAAGGTTATCGAGGCCTTTCTCCCCGCCCTCGTGCGAGGAGCATCTCTCTCGATGCCGTAATCTGCGTTCATCTCGTTTCCTCATGTCTTGATAGGCATCTTTTCATTCTCTGTTTTTTCGTAATTGTCTTGTCGAAGTTTTGAGGTCATAAATTCCTCGCTCCTATCAGTATTATTATTTAAGGTGTTTTTTCTCCTTTGATTAGGTTTTTTGCACCTTATATTTTTAGCTTTGCGCATTTATCCTTTGTTTGTAAATATAGTATACTATAACTTTTCTCAATTTAACTACTTTGGCTCTTAAGTTAAGCTTACCATATTAGTTTATTACATCATATTAATAATCTAAATTTATGTTAATCT
The DNA here is from genome assembly GCF_918797505.1 of Bemisia tabaci. Lineage (NCBI taxonomy): Eukaryota > Metazoa > Arthropoda > Insecta > Hemiptera > Aleyrodidae > Bemisia > Bemisia tabaci. Next base: position 51,913,111 of record NC_092798.1, read on the forward strand.
ACTAGTTTAAGGCAGTGACTATATAACCGAGCAGTTCAAAGTCCTGTAATTTATTGTATTTTGATGCAAATAAATTGAATTTAAACAACAAAAAAAAAAAAAAACTCCGGAAACCGTTTGGTTCCCCAGCTTAATGGACCACTCGTTGGATGCGGAAAAAGACGAACAATTTAAAAAACTGGTTTTGGTTCAAATAAAAAATTGAGATCTTTGTAAATTTTTCGTTTAAAAGAAATTTTCTAGACCTAAAAACTGGAAAAAAGCACATATGTTGACTTAAAAATGTGATATCGGGATTTTGACCTTTAGAATCTTAAAGTATGCAATTTTAGACGATTTTTCGTCCAAACCGGACTTCGATATCTTTCTTTGTTCAAGAGATATCGAGGTTCATAGGTTTTGAATTCCACCCCCCCTAGCTCCACCCCAAAATTTTTTGGGGGTCTGAAAATTTGGGAAAAGAAGCGCTCAAGTATGAGTAATCAATAGACAAAGTCTGAAGAACTTCCAGAGGGGGGGCGAAAAAAGCCGTTTTTGCATCAAGCTCTTTTGTTTGTTACAAAATTAAACAAATTTATCGTGAAAGTGGAGAGTTTTTAAGAATTGAAATTCTACTTCTTCTTTGCATTAATACTATATCCTCTCTCACCTCCTAAATTTGCATACTTTGTCACAGTTCGCTCTAGCGTTCTAAAACTGCAAATTTTGATGTTAATTTCGTCACAATTTAAACTTTAAGGGGTGCTTCCGGAGGAAAATTTTACGAGAAAATCAATGCAACCACCTCTAGAACCTCAAAATTACTCTACTCAAAATTTTATATGAACGGAAAGCTTTAGAAGTTTCCAAATTTTGTCCGACCTCTTCTATGACTCGATCCACCGTGCGGGGTACGGGTACCCCCTTTTTAAATCACAGGATTAATGCCCTGGTAATAGAGGAAGCAGGAAAGATGACAATTTTGTTCGAAAACCGGCAACTATGGATTGGGGATAGTTTTGCTTGGGTTTTAATGGGGCGCGGAAACGGAATCGGGCTGCGGGGGCGGGGGAGGGGAGGGGGTGCGGTGAGGCGGCGTAGTATCTGATAAATATGATTTTCTTTCTGAAGCTTTTAAAGCTTAAAACCGCGCTTGGAGAGGCACTAAGTGTCGGCAAAGGAGCGTCGCAGCAGAGGCCGGGATTTGAATATTCGCCGGGTAGCAATGAGCGGCCGCACCACTTCTCCACCCAGCGTTGTCAACACTTCAAATTCCACACTTTGATTCAATGATATACTATGCTCGCACCTCAAACTTGGACGTCATTTTCCAATAAGGAACACTGGAAAAAAAAAACACATTGGATCTAGAGTCCAGACTCTTAAAAACATCGACAAGAAAAAGTACTCTTGATTCAATCAGAATCTAGCTTAAATCAAGAACCAAGCCTCTTAATTTAAGTGGAATTCGTTTTGATTCAAGCAAAAATCCGACTGAATCAAGAGTAATTTTTCTTGTCGATGTTTTCAAGAGTCGGGACTCTAGATCCAATGTGTTTTTTTTTGCCAGTGAGGTGGCACATACGTAGTTTCTGAAATTAGCCGAAAATTGTAGATAATAGAGAATTTGCAGGTGTCTGAAATTAGATGAATTTCGTGTTTCATTGTTAAAGATTTCCTCATAATTCGTTGTCTCGGAGTCTGAGTAACCTACGGTTTGGTTCGATTTAACACAAAAGTTTGCTAAGCAACAAAGTCCTTGGGGTTGATCTGACAGAAGAAAAAAGGAACTCAAAGTGACACAGAGTAACACCAAATACGGCAATTTTTAACCGTGTAGCGCAAAAAATTAAATTTAAAATTTCTTTCAGAGAATTTGCAAGTGTCTGAAATTTGATGAATTTTGTGTTTAATTGTTAGTGGAAACTACTGAGTGAACTGGAAGGATATCTTTCGTTCATGCTTTGAACAATTACTGGAGAAGATATGACAAAATGATCTAATTTGCTAAAATACGTGTTTAAATGGTAAATGCCACCAGATGACGTCACTAGCCGGTGCATTCTCTCACTTTTTAATCTATTTTCATACTATTTTCTATATCAGAAAAAAAATGTTGTTAGAGTGGCTCCAAAACAACGGCTGCGGCATCGTTTTAAGGTGGTGTGATTCGCGCGGATTCATTGGGAAATCAAACTTGCATTGCGCCTTCAACGGACCCGTAAGAGAGCATGTAAAATTTTGATACCACTATTCGAGCGTGACGACAGTCATCTTGCATAACCGACTGATTGAAGGGGAATCACAGCACTGGCGAGTAGCGCGTTTCTAATACGATCTTGTGACTTACAGGTAAAATGTATTTGACCATTCAAAAGGAGTCATGATGATAATTTTCATTTTTCGATTAACTGATAACTTTACTTCTATTTTGATGAAACTACTATCCAATGATGGGACGTACCATCATGAGAAGTCAAAAAATCGACGTCCAATATATGATTTTATCGCGCGAAGAGACAGCAATACTGCTCTCTGGCAAGATAATGCGGACGTTACGCTGTTTTGCCTGAAATTATGTCAGTTTCCCCGCCTGGCTACTACATGAAAACACTTTAATGACAATGTGTCCAAGAAAAAATACTCTTGATTCAATCGGGATTTTGCTTAAATCAAGAGCCAAAGCCTCTTAATTTGAGCGGATTTCCTTTCGATTTTCGCAAAAATCTGATTGAATCAAGAGTAATTTTTTCGTGTCAATGTTTTCAAGAGTCTGGACTCTAGATACAATGTGTTTTTTTTTTTTTTCCAGTGTACTTGGGTATTGGTACTCTACTTCTTAGCGAGTTCTTTAGTAAATGTGCAAAACTGGCAACAGTGGGCGTGTCGGGAGTTAAGCTAGGTGAGCGTGACGTTGAATAGCGGTAAAAGAGCAAAGGAGAGCATCGGTATTCGAGACGCATAGAAATCCACGTCACTCGGCGTCGGTATCGGCGTGGGAGCGCCAGCGCGTACTCAGGAAAAACGCCGTACAAACCATCAGGCGTTGCCAAATTTTCTTCGATAAAATACGAATTTTCTGGATAAGTTGTTGATATTTTTCTTCCCATTTTTAAGAGAATTTTATTCACAATTTAATCTACAGTATCTGAAAATATCACGGGGAAACATGCATAATTCTCCTCAAAAATCAACATTTCATCGGCGGAAATTTGGCAACTCTTAATTGTTCATGCGCCGTTCTTGCAAAACACGGCAGAGATTAAATTCGATGGTTTTTCACCGGCGCGGCGGAACCTCAAGTCGGATGTCGGCGTCGCGATTCCTCTCCTACCGACTCGAGCAGTGGTGGGGTGTGAAAGATCGATTTTCGATATTTCTCCTTTGAAACTATGGTAAAGAATCGATTAATAGGGTGCTGGTTGCGAACTCTCTGTTTATCGATCCTTTTCCATAGGTTTAAATGACAGATCAATCTATGTATCGCAAAGCACGCCCCGCCACTAGGCTCGACACACCGACTTGTTGGCGATGAAACATTTCCTGTATCCAGGTTCGTTCCATTAATGACCCTAAAAAATCGCGTGGATCGATGAGAAATTTTCTCGATGATAAGTCGTTTGCTTTTGACATGAATAAAGCAAAATAAGTCCATCTGTACTTGAGTTTTGAGAAAGAACATATCTATTTGGAGGGTAGTTGAAACTTTAGAGTGGGATAAAAACTCAATGTCAGCTGAATGATGTGTCGCTCAGATTTGGGAGAAAAATTGAGAAGAAAAGTCAATTTTAGTCTCTCTTTTCTCCAGCTGAGTTGCATACACATCCCTTGAAGCAATCTTACAAATAAGATACACGGCGACAAATAAAAAAATATGGAAACAGAGCGAGGAAAGGAAACGGACGCGCATTGGTGACGGCGCAGAGATACGACTATTCGTGCTTGATGGATGTCCGTGTTGCGTCTGCGAAATTGAAGGCGCGATGGCGCGAGGCATAAACACGCAATGCTCGGCCCTATGCTGTCAATGTAAATATATGTCGTCACCTTCCCGGCAAAGTATCACAAGCGCCATGCGACGTTTCAAAATTTCCGCCGCCATTTTATTATTTCACAGAGAAATTTTTCAACGGAGCTGTCCGAAAATTTCACTGAATTTTATCGGCAGCCTGTAGAAAATTCAGTAAAATTTTCGGACAACTTAGTTGAAAAATTCCTCTGTTAAAAAATGAAATGGCGGCGGAAATTTTTAAACGTCGCATGGCGCTTGTGATACTTTGCCGGGAAGGTGACGATGTCTTACCAGGGTGTACATCACTTGGACAAAAATGAAAAATCCTGATAATTCCATACTTTGTAAAACAAGAGTGCAAAATTTCCTGATTTTTTGGAATTTTTAAAAAATAATTCTAGGTACCTATGATATTTCTGTGATTTTTAGAATTATCAGTATCAGTAGGACAAAAATAAAGGTTAAGCGATCCCATGATTTTTTGCAGAGAAAATGAAAAAAAAGTATGAAAAATGCTTTGCGAAAACCATGCCTTTCTTTAGTTATCTCGGAGGCCTAAAAATACCCTGATAATCCTTGGTTTACCTTTGCTTACTTTCTGTTATTTTCGTTTTCTATGCCCTGCCTAGTTTCATCGTCACACGACGCTTTGTTGGATTGGATGCACTTAAACGAGAGAAACCTATCTGTACTGAGAGTTTTGAAAAAAAAAGAAAAGAAAAATAATGAAAAAATAAAACACACGTGGAATAGTTTGAACTACTACTAACCATCGGATACAGGTGTGCATGTAACGCCAATTGAAAATAGGAAAGAAAGTCCAGATCTTTAGTACGCAACGAAGCATACTTGCGCGGCCTGAGGATGACGACAAATCCATCGACTCAACTTGTGCCGAGAGAGCTCCGCTCCAAGCCATTCTAGCCTCCAGGTTTCAGAGTCATAAAAAAACTGTAAAAACGGGGTCAGGCTTTACAGAGGTAGGGCATTGTGTTCATTGACGGTCAACCAACCGACAATGGCCAACCTGCTTATTTTCTCCCCCAAAAATATTTTCCTTGGAAGGAGCTATTCTCTAAAGACTGTTTCACCCAGAAGTAAACCATTAAATGGAATTGAGACCAAACACAAATATTTCGTACAAAGGTTAGCTTAAGTTCTATTTTTAAAATTATATCGCTTAAAATTTATACAGAATAATCTGCTGACACAGAAGTAAAATCAAGGAAGTTTCACGTTGACTAGTTTTCGAAAGAAATGATGAAGTATGACAGGAAATCTGCAACGTCGCAAAAGGAGATACGTGATATCACACTTTGCTCATCGCTATTTTTCTCCACACGGAAAAAACTAAATTGCTGATTGAACAATTCAATTGTTAAAAAAGTGACTGCGACGTCTCAACGTAGATTTTACAACAAAGAAATGCTACTTCAACCACCATAGGGAGCCAATTTAACCACGAGGGTGGTTAAAGTAGCATTTTTTTTTGTAAAAACTGCATTGAAACATTGCAGTCACTTTTTTTGGCAATTGAATTGTTAAATTAGCAATTTATCTTTTTCCGTGCTAGGATGTAAGGGTTGCTTATTTTAAAATAAAAGTGTATTTTTTACTGTGTCATTCTTTCGGAGCCATTTCGAAATTCTCACGCTAACTTTCAAGAACGTATTTAAAACTTTCTGTTTGAACTCGTGACACAATGGTTGAAGTAATTCAAATGAGAACCACGTCATCGGTTGTGTGAGTCTCGTAGAAAAACAAAGTAGGCCTAGGACTCCAAGGCGTATGACTATGAACGCAGCGACGGAGAGATCTAATTTGATAAAAGGGAAAACCGCAGCGGTAACCTAGATTAAGATGTAAAAGAACCACGATATCAGATTCATTGCTCGTATCTGCGGAAAATCGTGCAGGAGGTCTATATCCAAGTTTGCACAGTAACGAGGCCTAGCGCTAACTACATTAGCCGACCGGGGGGAGGCCGAGGGTTTAATGGCTTTCTTCGCCATGACCGGGGCATAAATTTAAGTGTTTATACATGTTAGGAAGATTAGCTCCCAGATACAGTGATTAAATGAAAAAAATGAACGGAGGAAAAAAAGGGGGAACAATAAGAAGTAGCCAGGAAACGCGCGGGCGAGGGGGGGGGGGGTCGGGGAATAGAGGAAGGCATTTCTCGTAAGCACCCCGCTCGACTCATATTTTACCGTTTTAATCATTTAATTTATGGCTTCTATCATAAGTTACATAGAACCGCTCAAATCGCGTGATAATACGACTCAAACGCAGCCCACATACGATTCGCCTGTAGTTTATGACTTTTCACCTGCCAGTTACACTCCGCCACCCTCCATCCCTTTTTCATCGACTTCGGAGCGGGAAGGAGGGGGGGGGGTCCCCGAGCGAGGTGACCCCCCCCCCCCCCCTCGGTGCCGATCCCTCGGATGGCTGACACCGTTTTCAGCGTGTCATTTATCTGCCACCATTAAGATCTATACATTTTATTTCGCTCTGTTTTGTTTTAAATAAATAAAGTGGCCGGGAGAGGAGCCGTGATTTATGGCCCCGGGGTGGGCGGGGGAGGGGGTGGCGATGGGTTCGTATTGGCGCAACAATGGAGCGGTGTTGCTTGCGCGAGTGCTGTCATAAATCATGTAAGCAAAGATCTTGGATCCCGTGTTTCAATTTGCGTTGAAGCCCGGCTTGGCGCTCGATGGCACCGCGCTTGCCACGTGGCGCCGCAAATCCACCGATGGACCGCTCCAAACTCTCTGCTGAGAGGGTTGAAACGTATCGGATCCATTTCCGACTGTCTCCCGTTTTTTACCGCTCGCTATGAGTTCAAACGCAAGGATTTCAAGGGGCTCATCGATGAGTGACTTGCGGCGCTGGGCCAATGAGAGGCCTCACCGGGAAAAAAACACATTGGATCTAGAGTCCAGACTCTTGAAAACATTGACAAGAAAAAATACTCTTGATTCAATCGGATTTTAGCTTAAATCAAAAGGAAATCCGCTAAAATTGAGTGGCTTGGTTCTTGATTAAGCAAAAATCTGATTGAACCAAGAGTATTTTTTCTTGTCGATGTTTTTAGGAGTCTGGACTCTAGATCCAATGTGTTTTTTTTTCAAGTGATGAATCCCTTTGAAACCTCTAATTTCAACACATTCGGGGTCGCAAACATTACATTTCCATGGATTGAAATATAGAATGAACTGGAATAGTCTGTTGCTTACTATGTGTATAGCTACGAAGTTTAATATTCTCACACGAAAAAAAAGTTATGCTGATTTAACATTCTGGATGTAAAAAAGTGTGCGAGAACTCACAAAACGCTGACTTAACCGCTACAATAGTTACTTCAGCAATGTCAAGATGTAAAACTAACTGATGCGGCGTTAATTTAGCGTTTGTGAGTTCGCACACTTTTTTACATCCAGAATGTTAAATCAGCATTTTTTTTTTCGGTGTAAAAATGTAGCAAAAAATACGTTGAGCACGTCACAGATGAGGTTCTCTCGAAGATAGACGTGAGGAAACCTGGCATGCTCGAACAAAATAATCACGTCACAAACTGATTCTCACGTATGACTCCATTAGTTTTCACGCATTTGTTTCTTGACGAAAGGCCAGGAAGTTTCTTTCTTCTGAAAGTTGGAAGCTTATGAGGCATTTTTCTTTTTCACATGTGTTGTTTCTGAAATAGGCCGAAATGGTGGATCCTTGTTGTGAAATGTGGGCCAATTGACTCCAAAATTGTTTCTGAATCTCTTCAATGTAAGTTAAAGTCATTATTACGTCGTTTCGCGGACGAAAAATCGTAACTCCATTCCGCGGTTGCAAAATTGACTCAAACAATTCAATTTCTTACAAGTATATACCTATGCAATTTGATCCAAATTTTTTCTGATTTTCGCATGAGATCAGAAGAAAAATCAGCGACATTTTCAGTTAGAAATGACCGAGATTCTCCTTGTGAAAATGCATTTTGCAAGGAAACATTTAGCAACTGCAATTCAGTTACGTTCTATCGTGGGGAGAACAACGATTGTACTCGATCTACGAGTCCATTACCTTAACTTATCGTCGGAACGTGAAAAAAATACTCTAATTTTTGACAACGTCTGGCAACAGAGCGGCACTCGGAGGTTCGCCGTTTAGGTTTTTGTGTTTCTAATTCGCGGATCGCGGCTGCGGCGAGAGGAGAGCGCGGCGCTCTTTGTTGCGCCGTTTAATTGAATTCGATCTTTCCCGCCTCCCCCCCCCCCCCCCCAACTCCCCCCGGCATCACTCTTTGTCAGGCCGACGTGACGTGGCGTGGCGGGAAAGCGAACGAAAGCGACGAGAGCGCGTCGATTCAACGTCGAGCGTACGTGGGACGTGGGATTTCGGGTACTTTAGAATCGCGTCAACGGGGCCTTTGTTTCCGACTTATAATTTATGGCTCGTTTAAGTTCATTATCGCGCCACCCGATCGCCGAAGGCATGGAAAGTGCGTGCGGTCACCGATTACGGGGTCCGTGACGTCATTCAGGTGAACCGGAGGGAAAATAGCAGTCTGACGTCATGCTGTCATATCATAGCTACCCGAACGAAAGTTGGTAGCTACATGATAGTGTTGCAAAATTTTCACCGGCAAGTTGGATGTTAACTAGCAAACTTTTAAGCGTTTCTGACGGAAAATTGCAGTAATGTTCTTTTTAACTACACAGAATAAGTAGGAAACATATACAAGTCTCACATTATGGTTTGATCGTGTCCACATCATCGTTTCCAAGACGAAAGATAGTGACTACATAATAACGTTGCGAAATTTTCAAGCGCATATTAAATTTCTAGTGGCAAAATATTGAGCGTTTCTGACGGGAAATTTCACTACACTAATGTTCCTTTTAACTACACAAAATAGGTAGAAAAATATAAAAGTCTCTCATTATGGTGTCATATCGTCGTTTCCTAGACGAAAGTTAGTGACTACATGATAACGTTGCGAAATTTTCAAGCGCATATTGAAATTCTAGTGGCAAAATGTTCAGCGTTTCTCACGGAAAATTTCAGAACACTATAATGTTTCTTTTAAGTATACAAAATAAGTAGAAAAATACACAAGTCTCACATTATGGTGTCATATCATCGTTTCCTAGACGAAAGTTAGTGACTACATGATAACGTTGCGAAATTTTCACGCGCAAATTAAATGTTTAGTGGCAAAATGTTTAAAGGCAAATGTTGAGCGTTTCTGACGGAAAATTTCACTAATATTCATTCTAATCGCCCGAAAAAAGGAGAAAGAAGTTGGAAAGTCGTATGCAGTGTTAAAAGTGGAATTGTTAGTGTCAACTTTGCAGAATTGGAATGGAGTTATGTTCTTTCGTCTGAGAAACTACAGTATCAGAGTGGGTCTCAAAAATGAAAAAATATACATCATTGAGAATTTGAGGCGTGCGATTGAATTTCGGCAAGAGGATTCGTGACAAACTATTTGTCATCAGAAAAAAATAAACGACCACCTAGAGTATTTTCTACATTTCAGCACACCCTCGCAATGATTTAAAAATTTAGCAGACTCTTTCATAAAACAATGAAAAAAAACCTAGGATTAGTAATATAATTACGTCTTGGTCCGCTTGCACTGCAATATTGCAAATTTTCACTTGACATCTCAACTCCTAGCCAATTACTATGCAGACTCACAGCAAAATTTCTTTACGGTTCGATAATAAGTCTCTGGAATTTTATGTAGAAAACAAAACGTACACTCGTTAATGAATAGAAAAAGAATTCTCTAAGGGAAACATTGCAATATTGCGATGTAATTCAGCCACTCTAGTTCTGATACCTTCATACAAAATCTTACAGTTACCGCGGCTTTCTAAGTGGCATCTCTGAAAAGCTGAAAGCATTACACTTTGGATACCACTATGCAACCTCGATGGAAGCTCGTTTTGCCTGCCACCATAAATGAAGGGGCATCCGTCTGCTATCTATTTGCGATCGTGATGTAACTAAGCACAAACTTGGGTGTCCCAACGGATTAGTTCCTTTTGTTTTGCAAGAACAGGACAACTTCCATACTAAAATTCGATGACACTCAACTGAATTTTCAGAATATTTTAAGTTTGAACTTTTCAGGTATTAATACTTACAAGACACACTATATCGCGATATTATTCCATGAAAATATTATGAGAAGAGTAAATTAGCTTCTTTAAAAACATTAAAAAATCTGGCATGAGTTTCCTCTCTACAGAGAGACAAGAACCGTAAAAGACATGGATAAAAATTAAAAATTTAAATAAATGTAAACAGCGACAGGTTGCTCTAAGCCTTGAAAAACGCGGAAGCAAAAGCAGGAAATTGTTGGAACTTCATTTGATGGGAGACGTATTCCGGTCACAAGAGGAATTCGGAGTGAACAGTGTTGCCACCAAGACTCCATGAAATTATCCCTTCGAGAGTTTGAAGTGAAACACGCAGAAGTGCTTAGTGAGTATCCGAAGGTTCTGACTGCATAATCAAATCATCACTTTGAGTAACACTCTCTGATGAACTTTCAAGATGTCTTTGCTATTCTGGAGTTATTGAACTGTTGGGTAACTTCATCAGTCTGTTTCCGCATCGTGATCAACTAATTAATTCGTCGAGGCTACCTGATTCTAATGCAAAATTTCGACCCCATTCTTCGGGTGCATCGGCTTTTATTAATTGTAGATACCTAAACACGATTTTGCTACAATCTTGGAGTGAGATTTGTAGTTAACTTCATTGAGGAGCCTATATTGCTACCGAACAACCAGAAAGTTTAAGTATTTTATTCAAAATAAAAAAATACAAATAAAAAACGTTGACGATTAAATGAATTTTCCTTCACTGAAAAAAAAGATTGGTAGAGTTTACCATTCCTTCACGCTGTATTTCACACGGCGACAATTCAGAGTCAATTTTGCCAGAAAAAAGGTAAACAATACTATAAACTGATTACAACAGGTAACCATTCCTCTGGCAGAATCGACTTCGAATTCACGCTGTGTAAAATACAGCGTGAAGGAATGGTAAATTCTACCAATCTTTCTTTTTTTTTTCATTGATTGACTAGAATGCATAAAATTACCGAAGAATCATCAACTTTAAATAAAAAAGTCCATGATATTCCCATGAATTCCTCGAAGTCTATGGACAAAGGAAAGGAAACAGATGATTCCACTGAAAAATTCTATGATCAACAAATATTTCGCAAAATCCATTACGTCTTTAGGTCTTACCTAATGCCATAAAAAATCCCTCGAAATACCTAATATCGTCGCTCCTCTAGCGTAAGAGCATCTCGAATTCCGCATGAGCCCCAGGAAGCGTTGATTTATACGCAGGGCAGGGGTCACGCAGAGACTGAGAAACGCTCTTAAGTCAGAGGGGTGAAGATATTCCAGACTTCCGAGGTTGCTGGGGGCTAGGCACCCTGTTTTTTCAGAGGATTCGGCAACACCCTGAGAGACCGGCTGAAATCTAATTAGAGCGACTATAAAAACAAAGCTGTCTTGAGCAAAGTTGCAGACAGGGGGGATGTGACCCAGTAGGACGTCAGGCCGACCGGAGTGAGGGGGGGAGGAGGACAAGGGAGGGGGCGTCGAAATGGAATGGAGGAACAGGCCCCCTGCGCGGACGGAGGCAGAGCGGATCAAGGAAGATGGACAGGTTTCCCTGACTGCCCCATAAATAATTCATGGCTCATATCAGACCCCCCCCCCCCCCCCGACCCGGACGGGGTGGGGTTGGTGGTGGTGACCTCCGTGTTAACTCCTAATTATAACTACGTGCACGTCAAAAAACCGGACTTGGGCTAATCCCGCCTCCTACGTTGCACTTCACAAACTTCAGGAAGGAGCTGCCGCGGGCATCATCTTCTTGAATAAGCGTACTTCTTTTTATAAATTTACATGATAAAATTCCGAGTGCATGGACAAAAAAGTATTACAATCCCAACTAGACTCCTGGCAGATTTTGGCGCCAGATATTAGAGTAGTTGCACAAGCCAGAGGTATGGTTAAGTCGGCTGAAAGTGTGGTTGGATCAACCATACCTCTGGTGCCTTTACACTTCAACTTCTACCTAGTGTAACTACTCTTACGGCTGGTGCCAAAATCAGCCGGAATTATGGTTGGAATTGTGATACCTTTTTTTTTCAGTATGAGCTCGTAAAAATGACGAATCTTCTGTAACCTCGAGTATCCATACTCTTTCCCTAAACGTTGAGGTATTCTTGGACCAAAATACGAGTAGTGGTTCCTGAATGAAAAATTTAGTACAAATATTGTACGATAAGCAATGAATTTCAGACTTTTTGGGCATGCTCAACGTGACTTTTGGGCGGTTTTGCCTTTGAGACTATTCCTTTCGTGTGCAACAGACTCATTATACCTACTTGTATCCCCTTCAGAGTGATTTCCAAACTTTCCGTCGAGTGAATAATTTATTGATCACAAAAAAATTCGAGAAAAAACAATGTAACAGAAACAAAGCACTTTAGTTCATCAATTTTCCATCGCTCCATTGCACGTCATAGATTTTTTACAGCTGTTTTCCGTCACAAAAAAAAAAAAACAAAAAAAAAAAAAAAAACAAAGTGGAAGTCAACAATGAACGACAGAGCCTCACGGACGCCGACTCCGAGGGCGCTATTATAACAAGTTGGATTTGAAATTTCGGTGCGGAGCGCTGACGTTTCCTCAAACGCGATGATGGGCGAGTGGCGAAGTTTATCTTTTCGCTCGGCTAAACCGAAACCAGAACCGGGCGGGAGGCCCGGAGATTCCGGGCGCTGAATCCAGAGCCAGAGAGGCCGCCAATCCGTCGCTCCTCACAAAGGACCTATCTCACTTTTCACGTGAGCCCTCCGAAGCAGGGAGTTATACGGATCATAGAGCTCATCCTGAAATACAGTTACGCTGTTTCGTCGGAAAAGTGACGAATTAAAAGCAGACGATGGGAAATTATCACGCTCGGCGACTCCGATCAAAAAACCGCATCGGGAACTCGCAACTTGACGACTCGCCGCCCGCGATCCGGAGGATAGATAAACACCCCGACAATGCTCCTCGTTCCAGTAAATACAGCGTAATTCACGCTGGAAGAGGTGTGGAGTTGAGCTGTTTTGACAGGTATGCAAGAGTGAACTCCGCGGCCGGCCAAACTTTCGCGGCCCCGCCCCGCGGCGAGCGCAGTCTGTCGGACGAAAGGAAAACAGGAATTACCAACTTCCGCATAAGATAAAACTCCCGAGTGCAAGTAAACAATACTCCAACTGCCGAAAAACTCGTGAGCTGCGCTCGGGAAGAACAGCCTATCAACATTTGAATGTTGCAAAATTTCTCCCGGGATCATATTTATGTTTGAGATTTTTGTTTTGTCCTTTGAAAAGTTTGTACATGTTAGAAATTCTAAAAACTTGGATTCAGGAATGCTGAACTTCCTGAACATTGATATTATCCTGATTTTCAAAGGCAACCTTTTCAATTGGTTATTGTTTTTCCCTCAGATTTTTTGGAAAAACCAAGATTCATCTCCGGGGCTCAGAATGATGATTTTTTTTTTCATATTTTCGCTAATTTTATAGCACGAAATCACTATGGACCACCATTTTTTTAAATAAAATGGTCATAGTACAAATAAAGAAAACATTCTTCGCATGTGTATGACAGCGATTCCTCAACTAATTCCCCGACTTTTTCTGTTTTCCGATGTCTCTCTCAGGAGTTTCCTGTTTTTACATGCCGAAATACAATACACTAGTTTGAATTTAAAAAAAAAAAATCGTTGAAAAATTTAAGTACATTTCAAATGATTAGATTTCAAACAAAATTCATACTTTAACAGCAGATTGACGAAGGCAACGGGTCTAAACGAGGTTTTTTTCATGACACTCGACATCAAGTTTCTTAGGAATGCCTGGATGTTCCCAAAAGTTTTTATTCCCTGATAAATCCCGCAGTGTTTTCATGTTCTCCACACCGTGTACTGATTCCAATTCCGAAGAAAATGCAGGTTTATTGGCGAATAATTGCAACTGTGGTCAATACAGCGGGTTTTCCTGAGTATTAGAGCAAGAAGTAAAGGTCGTGAGTTTTCGGCCCGTGGGTTGTTCTTCGCTTCGGCATCGTTGTTTCACGATCGGGTTTGAAACGCCTGCGGGCGGGTGGCTTCAGTGCAAGGTGCTCGGCTGGTCAAAGGACCACTTTGTTGGTCCATTATTTGGACGGGAATGAGGAACCTTCCGCCAAAGTTCCTCGTGCGCTGAACTTTACTGACGCTTACGGAAGCTGCGTTTGGCAGATTACTCCTGCTCCGTTTTGCAATATAAGTTCTTGCTCCGGCCGGTGACAGATTACAAAGCCAGATTTACGAATGGTGCTACTGGGCAAATTTTCCACTAAGTGTCCTATTACCTTAAACTGATACAAATCATAGAGTGAAATTCGAAATGCTTTTCACTCTGAAGCCTGTTTTTCACTCGAAAAACCTGAATGATATGATACAAATCACAGAGTGAAATTCGAAGTGCTTTTCACTCGAGGAAACCTGAATAGTATGAGTGCGAAGCGAAATTCACTTTTTTGTAGAGTGATGTGCACTCTGACAGTCTGACATGGCTAAATCACCTCTTTCTGTGCTCTCACCAAGTGAATTTCACTTCTTATTGATGGTACTTGGGTTTTCTGAAGGCAAATAGGCTCCGAGGTAAATTACGCTAGATTTTCCGCAGTGGAAATTTAGCAAGAAAGAAAATATTTCAAGTTGAAATAAGTTTAAACGCCGTTTTGTCTGTTTTCTGTCATTTAAAGCTTATCAATTCCGGGTGGAATGAAAAAATCAAAAAAAGAAAGAAAAACGAACACATATATTTTCTGTCTAAGCACACTCTGTCTCACCGCTATGAGCTCTGCTAAAGGGACTACGGTGAAAAATTATTCTGAGACATGTTCTTGCGCGCAGAAAATTAGAATGACGATATCTTATATCAAAAGAGTTTCCTGAATTTTTCGTATACACCGTTTGAAACGACCGGGGCAAATACATGTGCAGGGGGGAAATAGCCGATCAAACCTCCTTTCGCCAGGAATACTACCTTTTCCGCAAGATCTACAGTGTGCCAAAATTACAGATTCGGGTTGTTAAGATGAAAAAGTATTTGATTAGATCAAACCAAAATTTTATAAAAATCAAGTATATTACCTCAGACTAAAGCTCAACAATTGCGTAGTAACGAAGAACACGGTATCAAAATGAGATCAACAAATTTCATTAATCTGCGAGTGCATACTCTTCAGAAAGCCTTTACACTTTCTGTGATCTTTCTTGCCTTGCCTTGCCTTGGATAACGCAATATCAATCAAACGGAAACGCTTTACATGCACGCATAGAGAGTCAATAGCTCCACCTTAACAACGAATCAATGCATGAACGGAATGATTCAATTCATTAGCGGCGAAATCCGCATATTACTCTCCCGCGCAACCACCCCCCCCCCCCACCAGATGAAATCAATCGCAACGGAGCACATTGCAACGTTCCCATCGATATAAGGCATAATATAAACCAATAATCCAGTCTCAAAACCGCACAAGCGCCAAATCAATGAAATTCGAGTGCAAGAGAGCTTTTGTATAGCCCGGGGAGCTAAGTGCGCTCACGCGCACTATATGCTAAGAAAAAACGACGTATGAACATTCCGACGATGCCAAATGTCTCTCGGTAGAATATTCTTTTTAGAGGAAAGATATAGATATATTTCTTCGAAATTTTCAGATACATTGCATTGAGTTAAGAATAAAATCCTCTGAAAAACTGGAAGAAAATATTCGTAAAGTTACTTTGAAAATTCGTAGTCTGGAATTGGAAATTTGGCAACGCCTGTAGGTTCATACGGCGTTTTTCCTTAGCAATAAGGCAGGATTGGGTTCCCAAAACGGTTTCGAATCAAATATCGCTGAGATATTCAAAGGAAACGCAACAGATAACATTTGAACCCGACTGTGTGGCTGTTACCCCAGGACCCCTTTCAGCGCCTCTCTCCGCGGGGCCGCGGGTTTTTTCCCCCAAGTTGAGCTCTGAGTTGAGCCCGGCCCATAACTTTCCCCGGGTCTCACCCTCCGCCCATAAATGAGTCTGTAACCTTGTTACTAAGAAAATTTAGCTCCCTCCCGCGGCTAAACGTTTCCTTCGTATATTTATATATTCTGAGAATGGGAGTTGAGATCCTTCATTTGCATCGCCACGAGGGGCCTTGTTTTGGCGGGGCGGCCACCTGAATCTACAAAGGGATACTTACTAGACGGATTTTTGTTCTTGGGGGGGGGGGGGGTCTATAGCAGCTCTAGCTGTTTGTAGTTGCTGAGAAAGATAGAATTTAAATACCTAAAAATTTACGGTTTTATTACACTGTAAATCGATAGCTTTCTGTGAAATCGGACTATTCCAAGGGAGAGGATCATATCAAGGGATAAGGTACAATACAACCTAACTGACGAATTTGGCAAAATTGAGTTAGTGACTTTGCCGCATTCTACAGTATAAAATACGCAAGCTGATGCTTGGAGTTTTTTCCAATTCTGTACGGAAGCGGTGCAATGACGCCGTAATATATCAAGAAATTGCATATTTCACCTCAAAATTACAAAAATTGCGACGTTTTCTCTTCTTCCTGCAAAATGGACCACTAGACAAGGTCCGAATTTAAGCCTTCTGATACATGTTTCTTTACCAAAATTTTACGTAAAACACGATACGCACAACAGAAATTACCGAAATTACTTCCTTACGAAGATATTTAATGATTCTTGATGCGTGAATTGAAACCACCCGCTCATGAAAACTCAATGCTCTACGTGATTCACATCGCGCGCTAAACGTTATCATGAACGTCTCAGCGATATAAAAATCTGGCAACCTCAGTCTTGACGCTTTGGCTCAGCTCCAGCAAGTTGCTTATAGTTTGAACAACACATGGTGGGAAATGAACATTGCTCGATATAGAAGCTTGCTGAAACCATTTGTAGTGCGCGATTTGACTCGCGTAGAGTTTTGAGTTTCTTGTGAGCGGGCAGTTCAAATTCCTCGTAACCAATGCGAAATGAAAAGGTTAATATCTTCGTTAGGATTTGGTTTCAGTAATTTTCGTTGTGTGAATCGTGTTCTACATGAAACTTTGGTTAAGAAACATGTATTAGTATGCTTAAATTTGTACCCTGTCTACTGGTCCATTGTCAGTTTGCAAATGGGCGGTCTTGTTCCTTAGCCGTCCATCAGTGGCGTGGCGTGAATTGCGATGTATCGATTGTTCTGCCCTTTAAACCTGTCGTAAAGAATCGATTATTAAGGTGTTTGCTGCAAACGCCCTGTTTATCGATCCTTTTCCATAGGTTTAAATGGTATATAACAATCGATATATCGAAAAACGCGCCGCGCCATTACCATCCATATTACATGTCAACGTCTGAAACTCTGGACCTTTCTTCCATTTTTGGAACGAGAACTTTTCTACATTTTCTGTACAATTTAAACGTTCCTCTGAAGATCATGCCAATTTTCAACAATTTCAAGGTCAACATATAAAATATTTTTTCTTCAAAATGATCTTATAATTATCTTAGTCGTGTGAGAAATGCACCAAAAGTACAAAGAAAGATCAGATAAATGCGACAAAATATTAAAGCTGAATTTCTCTGTAAAACAAGGCCGAGAAAAGTATTTTTCATTCAAGTGATGTTTGGATATTATAGAAGCGGTTACAGGACATTTCGTCAACGATTTTTTGTCCGCGCACCTGTTTTTTCCAGTAATTTACGTCCACGCGCTTTTTCGGCACGGGAGTTTTGGTCCACGTGCCAGTTGAGACCCAAAGTTAATTGGCCCACATGTAAATACAAACGAAAATTGCTCACGACGTTTTTGGATGAATATATAATGTCTTGGAAGAGTGAGGGTTTGCTTGTTTTCTCGTTTTGTCTGTTTGGTCCAACGGAGAATAATATATAGTTGAGAGTTTTGGTAAACATGGGGGAGCGTCAATTCCATGAGACAAAATTCACTGAAACTCTCTACACCTCTTTGGTGTAACAGGACTTAATTATCTTTCAAGAAATTCCCACCTTGTTATACCTGAACCGGATAAACCTCTATATTTGCCTCAGCTAAAGGCTCTTAGATTTTTCCTGTGTACGATAAGTATCTTGATTTATTTTGCGAGGAAAGATCTGTACTTTTAAAGGATGTCCGTCATTCTTAATACGTTCAATTTCGTATAATACTGTGCAACACCTCTGTTGTGAAATAGTTGCTTCAGGCGCCGCCGCACGGCGCGCGGGCGGGCGGCCAGCGCGAAACGCGCATTGGCGCCTACAAACCTAAGTGGATACTTCAAGCATTGTGCAATGCGTGATGTATCCACTTAGGTTTGTAGGCGCCAGTGAGCCTCTCGCGCTGGCAGCACGCCGCTCCGCTCTCTTAGGCTTTAATATTTATACTCGCCTTGTCAGCGTTTTTTAACTCATGATTTTGTAATGTTTGCACACTCTGCATTGATTATTCTCATTTAAATTGATGGGAAAAAAATATGTATCAATATTTATCAAAGGAGAATAATAATATAATGTGTGTTTTTAAATATTGGTGGTTCCGTGTCAAATTTAATGATTTCCAAAGCACTTTAATTTTTTCTTTTACATTTTGTGCTTTTATTGTGCTGCAGCGAGGTGTACGCGCATCGAAACGCTCTTAATTTGACGTATTTGACTCTAAAAGATCGATCTACAAATGGGTTAAAACTAAAGATTGCGTGCTTCTTGGTTTTTTTCGACTTTTATTCATTTTTGCAGTTTATGTCGGCACAACTGCGGCTCATTGAGATTAATGTCGCTTGGATCAGGTTTCACAAATATTTGTCACGTTTTAAAAATATTAATGTTTTCAAAATGAAGTAATAATTTCGTACAGAAAAAATTAAAAAAAATAAAAAAAAAAGTACTTGTGCATATATAAGGTATATTGTACATTCAATATTTTAAGGATAGAAATAAAACCAAGTATTGACCAATGACAATTTAAAAAGACGATTCAAACGGAGAAAGTAATAACATTTCATTTATAAAATGAGCAACCATAACAACACCTCTTTCTCTCTCAATTTCTCATTTCCATATTGTCAATATAATTTTACAAACCGACTAAAATATAACGCTTGGACCAAGTCACTGCTGCTTATTTTACGTGTGGGCGTAAACTACTGGGCAAAAAAGGTGCGCGGACAAAAAATCGTTGACAAAATGTCCTGAAACCATAGTAGCTTGCGTTGAATTTCAAACTTACTCATTTCAATAGACACATGCTGGATGAAAAATTTCTTCTAAAGGCTTACCTGCAACAAAAGAAATTTTGAAAACAATTAGAATTTGTGGAGTAGAAAATTAAAAACGGTAGAAGAATCATTTGCTAATAAACGCGACTCAATACATGGGTAAATTTGGACAGAGGTAAAATGTATGGGTAGCACATGAGCGTTATTACACATAATTATGTGAGCCAGAAATAGTATGCTTAAAGGAACTAGAGACGTGCGGGAAAGATGGGGGGTGCTCGTAGTGAGCAGGATAAGAAACAATGTAAAAGTGGGAGTAATTGCTTTTGAAGAATTGAAAAAACCGGATTTCACATTAAGTCAAAAGGAACTAAGTGCCAAAATATGCTAACTCATGAGCCATGGGCATGGAACAAGAGCCTAATGGACAGGGCTCATGAGTTAAAGAATATGAAGGTGGAACCGCGGTAGCGGCTTCGTCGCCGCTGACGTCGCTGGCGCTTCATATTTCCCATTCACTCTTACGGCCCTTACTTAACGAGCACACCCACATGTTTCCCACCGCACTTAGTTCTGTTTCGTATAAATACGTCCAAATGTAGTCCTGGTATTCCTAACGAAATAATACATGATAAGAAGGCGGTTTGTAGGGCAGTGGTCCTCTCACGGTGATTTTCATGATCAAATTTTTTGGATGATCTCTAGTTTTATGCCCGAAGTATTCGAATATTCACCCCCCGATAAAAATAAAAACGGCAACTTCCGGACTTTCAAGACCACTAAAATGACAACATTAAAAAATTCCTCTATACATTTTGCAACGGCGGTGCTTTTAAATACCAATCCCGTGGTTAAATCACAATCGTTAATCTTCGATCATCTACGGGTAATGGAACTCCTCTTGCATGATTTATACTACGGAAAGCGTAAAAAAGGGGGAAAGGAACCGATATCCCCTATCCGCTAATAAAGCAGATTAACCGCCGTGCAAAAAAATATGCGACCTGCTATTTTTTGTTCTGTCGCGTTTTCTCTCTGGCTCTCTCCCTCTCTCTCTCCCTCCTCTCTCCATTTTTTTTCGATTCCCGTTCATTCCGATCAAACTGTGCTCAGGCTTTCTCTCTATTTACATTTTGCATTTTATTTCCTCGGCTTCGATTTTAATTTCGTCTAACTCATCTTCTTGACCGGTATTATCTCAGATAAGCTTGTAAGCTATGGCTTCGTGGTTATGATGGGAGACTGTACTGCCATGCTGAGGAAGAACGCCGTATGAGCATTCGAGAGTTGCCAAATTTCCTCGAATAAAACATGTATTTTTGACAACATTTATGCATATTTTTTCCTTGAAATTTTCTGATATTTTAGACTAAATTGCGTAAAAAATCGTCTGACATTTTTAGAACAAAATATTCACAAATTTCCCAGTAATTTCGGTTTGTATCGAGGGAAACTTGGCAACGTCTGAAGACTCATACGGTGTTCTTCCTTAGCACGGCAGCGTGCGTATCGAACCATTCAATGTTAGTCTTTACCGTGCTATCATTATAGTAATAGCTTCAGGGATATTGTAGGGTGTATCGATATTTAAATTTGGAAAGCATGTATCGCAATGACGCAGTGTTCCAAAATTTCTGCTATTTTTTTCTTTAATTTTTGGAGGGAAACAAGTAAACTTCATTCATTGTAGTTTTCACAAAATATTCTTGGAAAATAGAAAAATCATGAGGTTCTAGAGATTACATTGAGCGATGTTCAATTCAATGGTATTAAATGAAGTATCCAGTTTAAAATACAATTTCAAAAGAACCGTCAAATTGTCCCGGTAGATAAATGTCGAAAAGTAGATAAAGGCTTTCACAGATTGAGGATCTTTAGTCTTTATTCCGGAGTCGTGTAGATTTGTATAGAAATCGTCTACGGCAAAAAACAACCTCCAATATACAACGCGAAGGCACTGTACAGTCTGAAGAAAATTAATATGGCTTGTAATACCGCAGTCCTAATGATTTGAGGCTGCGGTGTAGGTGCGCCGACTGTAATGAGGCGAAAAACGAGACTGTGATAATCATTTTGTCTCATCATCGCAAGTGTTTGCTCCCGCCAGAAGGGATAGGGGTCCTCATTTAGGAGTAAAGATAGCTGCTAATTAATTCAAGCCAAACAGTTAAGTTTATTGCTATCGTATCAGCAGCACCTCTGTTATTTTAACGGCCTAGCGTCAGGAGTCGGTTTGCATCAACGGGTTTTCGTCGGCGGGTGCCAAACTGCACTGCTTTCAATGAAAATAACGTAAAATGCATGTATTTTAGAGTGTTCGGAATTATTTTTGTTTTCATACCCGCATATTTGCTTAATTTCCAAGAGAAAATTCCCTAATGATAACCCGCAGTTTCCTATTTTCTTCCTCCAGATTTTCTGTGGAAAAACTAGACTTTTCGCTCTGGCGAAAAAAATGAATATTTGCTTTCTTCATGCTGAAGTCTACTTATTTGATGACAAGTCAGGTTGATTAAGGTTTGTATCACTTAAAATTGAAATCAAAGTAAGATTAGTTAATAAGTTCTAGTACCCAAACTTTTTCCCTTTTTCGGTGATTCTTACTTCAGATTTTCTTTACAAGAACTAGATTTTTCATCGAGAAAAACTAACAACTGCTTTTTTGATGCTATAGCCCATTTATTTTAAGTTGAATCTGGTTAATTAAGGTTTATATCATAGGAAATTAAGATAAAAAAAAATAGGATACTAGCCCTCTTGTACCCTAACTTCCCCACTTTTTCGATGGTTCTCACTCCAGATTTTCTTTAGAAAAGCCAGATTCTTCACCGAGAAGAAAAAATCATTTTTCCTCATCCTTAAATCTATTTCTTTGATGTCGAATCAGGTTAATCAAGTATACGTCATTCCTACGGGAATTGCAATCAAAGAACAAGATGTTATTAGGCTCTAGAGCCCCAATTTCCCTTCCTCGATGAAATTGATGCTAGAAAATGATTAATTGTGCGCAGAATTTGACACTTATGCCGATAGCTTCCTGCAAGTTTCCCGGCCAAACCACCCGTAGAATGTTCGTCCAAATATTGTTTTTAAGTTACTTTCACTTGGAGCCGGCGCGTTTACGCCGCGGATGAAGAAAATAAATAAAAAGAGACGGGATGGAGAGGGGATAAAATAATTAATTCCGTTTCGCCGTGTTTTCGTAAGGGATACCTTGCTTCGCGGCAACTTTTTCGGGGCCACGTTAGCTGTTTAAGTTGATATCGTTCGAAAATCAACAGTCAAACACTACCGTGCTACAAAAGAACGCCGTATGAACCTCCAAGTGTTGCAAAATTTCCCCTGATTAAATCTCAGTTTTCAGGGACAAATGTGAATATTTTTCTTCGAATTTTTCAGAACATTTCACTCACGAACAGATCTAAATTTTTTGAAAATTTCAAGACAAAATATTCATGACTCTCCTTATAAATTAACATTTTATCAGAGGAAATTTGGCAACACAAGAGTGTTTGTACAAAGTTTTACTTCAGCATTACGGAACACGGACAGCGAAGCGCTGCAAAGTACCAGAAAAGACAGCTGACCGAAAAGCCCATAACGTACAATCCATCAATTTTACCTGCAGATATTCAATAAATCAAGTTTTTTCCTCACTTTAAAGGGGAGAAGGATAGATACCTCCTGGAATTAGTTGTTCAAATTGATAAAATTCACCCTGTGAGCTATTTGCGAATGAAAGTATCTTGTTAGGGTGACAAATTATCACCAATTTCAAAACTCTCCGACATTTCTTTTACTTGGGAGCGATGAAAGGCAAACAAATTTTCTTTACAATGCCCACACTTGATTCCTTCATATCGGAAAAAATGCAAAATTCAAAAGCTTAGAATCGAGCGATATGTGTCTTCTGGAACAAAACCGGTTGTTTTTACATTTTCCGTGTAAAGGAAGGGCCCACAACGCAGCGTTGGCCGCGGCCGGTTCAGTGCGGCGCTGCTTAGATTGTAAAGGCGCCAACATGCAACTATTCAAACTCGAAAGTTGGGTACGTTGCATACACACTGAATTGAAGGAGCGTATCAGCCTTGCAAACGGAGCGTATAAGTGAATATTAAAAAATCGACGTTCCTTCAATTTAGTGCGTATGAAACACACACAGCCTTGGAGTTCGGAGAGTCATTCTTTACCTTCCGGCCAAAGTATCACAAGCACCATGCGACGTTCAGAAATTTCCGCCGCCATTTTATTTTTTACAGGGAAATGTTTGGTTGAATCTGTTCGAAAATTTCACTGAATTTTATCGGCAGAACAAGAAAATTCATCGAAATTTTAAGACAGCTTCGTTTGAAAATTTCTATGTAAAAAAATAGAATTGCGGTGGAAATTTTTAAACGTCACAAGGCTCTTGTGATACTTTCGCCGCAAGGCGACGAATGACTATTCAAACTCCAAGGCTGTGAATGTTGCATACGTACTAAATTGAAGGAACGCCGATTTTTCAATGTTCACTATTACGCTCAGTTTGTAAGGCTGTTCCGCTCCTTTAATTCAGTGTGTATGCAACACACACAACTTTGGAGTTTGAATAGTTGCACGTAGGCGCCTTTACAATATGAGCAGCGCCACACCGCACCGGCGCTGCGTTGTGGGCCATTCCTGTGGACCTTCGCTTGTGATGGTTTGGCCAGAAGGTAACGATATGCAGGCACCTTCGTGACGTCATTATGAATTAGAAAAGTGCTTGAAATATCTTCATTATTTTGTTTAATCCCTTTATATAAATGAATTTAATTCCTTTACGATGTTCATGACGGCATTGTGTTAATTTTCCGCTCGTCTGCCAATTTTCATGCATGCCCGGCGGTTGGGGGCCCGCGGTCTCGTCGCGGCCCAGCTGGAAAGTTGCTCGGATGCGGGCGTCGGTGCCTTTGTTCTCGTCCCGTGGAGCGCGTCGTTAACCCCGGACCACCCCCCTCCCCCGCCCCTGATTTGAGGAGCCTCTTCGGGGGTGGAAGGATACAGAACAGCAAACAGACGGGCAAATAGAGAGGGAGGTTACGAACTACGTGTATCGGGCCTCAGCACCGGAGCTCTCGGCTGATTACGAGTGGGACAACATCTCACTCCGGGTCCCCGATCCGAACCCGCCCGGGGTGACGCGTTTTGCCGTCGCGTCGTGGGGATGGGGGGTTAATTTGTCACCACTTCGAGCGCCCCCTTGTCTGTGGTTATTCCTTGGATTTTTGATCTTATTAATACAACCCAGAAGAGTTACGAAAGTCAAGACCAAGAGCACAGACAATATACACATATCCTCGAAAATGCTTTGTAAGTGAGCTATGCGCTTCCTTTGCTGTGCACTATGCTTTCTTACAGTCCTTGCAGTAAAGATTGCCTACCCAGCAAGAAGCTTCGAAAATCTGAAACTTATTCAGAGATCTGTTGCGTTGAAATGAACGTTTTTAGAGCGTTTCTGGAAAATTCTTTTCCGCTTTATTTTTCGCGCTCTTTCACGTGCCGTAATTCTCTTTTCCAAATAAACGATGTTGGTCGGCAATCACATAACTCGGTTTGCGACGTCGCAGACTTCCTGTATGCTTCATTCTCTAAACGGAAAACT
This sequence comes from Bemisia tabaci, assembly GCF_918797505.1. Classification (NCBI taxonomy): domain Eukaryota; kingdom Metazoa; phylum Arthropoda; class Insecta; order Hemiptera; family Aleyrodidae; genus Bemisia; species Bemisia tabaci. Next base: position 51,938,074 of record NC_092798.1, read on the forward strand.
ACTCAACGGCACATTTTTAAAACTGCCGTGATTTCTCTTCTCTGTGCGAAGAAACTTCTGCAAAAACTTCAAGGAATGATGTCAATTTGTTCTCCTTTAAAGAAAATAACATAAAGGCGGGGATTTTCAGACACCGCAAACGAGATATGTGATTGAAAACTTACGCCGTCGAAATATCATCTACAAAAAATGTTATCGCAATTTTAAAGTATTATGTAAGTAGTATAAGTTTTAAGTTATTTTTAAAATATAATATTGCATAATGATATTTTAAGAGACACGTTTTGCGCAAGACTCCTTATTTGTGGATGCCGAGGCTTCCATTTAGGTACGTTATAGCACCCCCCCCCCCTTATCCAGGTATGGTTGAAACATAGAATCCAATATTTAAAAAATTGTAAAATTTGTTCAACCTTTGACTTAACACGTCCATCAATTATTTTATGTAGGTCCACGGGGATAACGCCCTCGTTTATTGGGATCGATAGGTGGGATTTTTCGAAGGTAAAAAGCCCGCAGGAGGGCGTGCACTATCTGCTTCCGGCTTCGACGCCTCAACTTCATCGCGACACTTTGAGCCACTTGATGGTCTTCGCTGTTCCACACCCTTTTTAACGCGGGCATGGTTGCCAGATATTACCCATTATGATCTTTAAAAAAACGATGTGTTGTCGCGGGGGTTGAGGCATGAGGAGGCGTCCGCAAGCGTTCGCTTCTAGTAGCACGCAACTAAAATGGACTACATTCTGCAATTAGGGACTATGAATTGTGCCTCAGTTTAAGACCATCGTATGTACCATTAGTTTCTCTATCCAGATAAGTACTTTTACAGATGGGTCGGAAGTTATAGTTCCGAATGGCAAAATGAAGTCCTAATCGCGTTCAACATTACGGCCATATTTTGTGATAAGAAATCACCATTTTTGGCTGATCCATAAAACGTTTCATCTGCCCCGGAGACTAGAGAGTTTCTTATTACATAATATCGAGTATGCATTCAGTTTCAGTGGGCTCTACAATAGCATTTTGAAAATATTCTTCGCGATCAATCTGCAGACGGATGATGTCAGGATTTTTAGACATTGTTCAAAAATCCCCAAAAAAAACATCACGCTGTAGTGCGTGAGGCATTAGCTGACAATATAGCAATCGTAAAAGTGGATATTTTTGTTTGTGGAGGGAACTGTTTCAAGTGTAAATTGTCATATTTGAGGCTTGACAATTTTGGATCAATACGCAACTTCACACACTCTATTGATTACGAAAATGAACCAAACCGCTCGCACCTTATCCTCCGGAATAGACTATTCTCAACCTTATTGGGCTACTTGTCATTTACAAGTGTTTTCTTGAGAAGCTAGGCACTCAGGAATGCTTGCATTGCAATTGATTTTTTTATATATGTACTTATAACTGAGACTAAATTGATATTTATCTACTAAAATATCATTTCGTGGGGAAAACAAAGGCAAGAAAATCGAAAAATTATAATTAGAGTCAAAAATAATTTTTTTTTTAACTCTACGGAGTACCAGTGCACACCTGAGGGGGGAGAGTGTTCAGCTCAGGTAGTTTGCATTGGAATAATAAGTTGAAGGCACCACGAGAGATCTATATAAACCAGATTGGGTCTTTTTAGACCTCATCAGCAGATCACACTCGTCAGTGAACCCCTCTCCGTTTTATACTGGTACTCAATAGAGTTAAAACAATTTATTTTTGACTCTGATTGTCGTTATCTCCGCGAAATGGTGTGAACTCAGCACCATTTCTTCACCTTGTTACTTACGGTTCGAGTAACTTCTTAGAGTTTTTTTTCTACCTACTAAAATATCTAAGGTGGATTCTCGAAAAATTTAAAAAAAATTTCCTCCGGGAGCTCAAACACCAATTTTTTGACCCGACAGGACGAAAAATACTCTCTGAAAAAATTCAACTCGACGCAACGAGACCTTCTTCCGTTGACAAGCAAATTATGCATATTGCGTGACCCTTTACTCGGCCTGTCGTGAAAAACTCGAAATACCGACAAAACCACCCCAAAGCACTTCTCGTATCGGGGAAACGTGGCAACTCCTGATAGCTGTTATGATTACACGTCGTAAATAACCCTCTCGAATTTGAATACAGCTTTCTCGATGAGTGTGCATTCTTTCCTTGGCTCCGAAATCACGGCTCTCCTATTCCTAGGACGCCGAAAACCCCGGCTTCGTTATCCCCCGCGGTCGAAGGGGAGTCTCGAGGAGCCCCCCCCTCACCCCCTCACCCCCCGCAATAAATTTTGTGGCAGAAAGTGATGACTTCCATTATTGCGCCCTTGGTCGTTTGAATATTTCTCCACACTCTTGGAGACCCCCAACAACTCGGGAGTTAACAAGCTTTGCCCCGGGGCGGTAATCGTAACGTATGTTGGGTGAAGAGGAAACAATCAGAGAAAACCGTAAAAGTGTTATCGGGGAGGAGAATGGGGGGGGGGGAGAAATGCTGGCTCGTTAATCCGGATTCTTACGATCAAACTTTTCATGCCATGTTTGATTAAATTTCTTCCGATCCGACGAAGTTGAAAGATAACTTGAATGAGACGTCACATTAAGTTTCTGGTAATATTTTGGTGATATTTTTTGGTACATTCGTGGTTGCGTCATGTCATCGAATAAAATCTGTGGGATGCTTGTTGAAATTGATAGACGCGATGATAGACAAATAAGACATAGGGAGTGTGGAGCGATCCTATTGGTTGAAATGGGTGGTTCCTACAGACTGAGGAAGAAAATGATATACTAACTATAGGGTCTTTCGTGGGTTGCCTTAAGTAATTCTATTACCTACCTCCATTGTAACCACCCGCTATCACCAATAGGACCCCTTCATATCCTTTTTGTCTTCTTTGTCTATTGGTTTGTCTACCAATTTCAAGAATCAGCCCGCCGATTCAATGTACACATAATTCGATAGGAATCAGAAGTCAGAGATTGGTCGCCGTGAAACATACGTGTTGATGATGAGTTGGCATATTCTCGAAATTTAACGGCTGATGACCATCGTTATATGAGCCAGTAATATGGTTATATGGCCGGCGGCCGGCCAGCGCAAGGCGCGCACTGGCGCCTACAAACCTAAGGGGATACTACAAGCACTGAGCAATGCGTGAAGTATCCAGTTAGGTTTGTAGGCGCCAAAGCTAGTCTCGCGCCGGTAGCACGCCGCGAATGAGACACCTCCGATCGCATTTTCGAAACAGCCTCTTGGGTCTATATGTGCGTCTACTTCCAAGGATTACTTTTCCGTTAAATATTCAATTGCGAAAAAAATCCGACATAGCAACGGTCTGAAATAAACGAATCAAATTTCATCAACTACTAAAGACAAAAAGACACACTTCAATAACCTGCTTTGACGCTGAATATTGACCTGTTATTGTTATTTCCGCCAAGAAAAAATAAAATAAAATGCTGATACCTGGTTCAGAATTTTAATGAGACTAATGCACTTTTTTAAAATGAGTACTTAATATGAATTGCTTTAAAAACTTTTACGAGTTACACGACATTCAACACGTATGTTAAATTTTCTTGGTCCTACAAAAAAGACTAAAAAGTCCATTACTGACATTCAACACCGCAAATGAGACACACGGTCTGGTTTTTAGTAGATTCACCGTCGATAAGCTATGGGCTACTTGCAATGGCGGATCCAGAATGAGTCTACGGGGGAGGGGGGGGGGGGCATTTGCTGATGTCGAGTGGGGCGTCTGGGGGGACACCCCTCTGAGCAAAGGGATACCGTCGATTAATTTAACTTTGGTTACATAGTTCTGTCTTGATAAATTTCAGTAAATTTTTAAGAAAACTTTTTTCCTCCTCCCCCCCCCTTTTTTTTGGCCTGAGGGGGAAGGCGTACCACCCTTCCCTCCCTCTCCCCTGTATCAGCCACTGTGCTTGAGGTTGTCGTGAAATACATTTCTAACATAGGTCTGTGAGTGTTACGTCTAGTGGTGTATTATGCGTATTGAGATATCCCAAATTATCCTGCCAGTGATGACGACACTGAAGAGATTTAGATGGGACTGTTTACTCTTGCAGAAAAGCCGAGACAGTAGTTGGAGATCCGCGGTGACCTGTTGCCTTCGGTTCGATCGATGCGGTCTGCTAATCAGCTAACGAGCTGCTAACGAACCAACGTTAGACCACCATCCTCCTCCACTATCCACCACCTCCTTCGTTTTCCCGGAGATCCGAGATCACCAAACGGAACAAAAGCAGGCCAACACGAGAAATTGGTGACTGCTCGGGTGCACAGTCAAGTTAAGACATTGCCGAATTAGTCATTTAAATTGGTCCGAATCCATCCTTAAGTCAGCTTGAAAGTCTACAATTAGTTACCGCTTAAAAGGAGGGAGACAGCGATCTGATTATTGAAATCTATAGACAAAGCTATAGACAAGATTGACATAGGGAGTATGGAGCAATTCTATTGGTTGAAGTGGATGACTGCTATTGACTAAGGGATAAAGTCGCGGAAAACTACACGTTCTCTCGTGGGTTGCCGTTATTTAGTCTATTACCTACCTCCTTTGTCCATTGCAGTCACCCGCTTCCACCAATAGGATCCCTGAATGCCGCTATTATCTTCTTTTTCTACAGCTTTGTCCATCAATTTTGGTAATCAGCCTGCAGTGAGCGATAATTTCCGCTACTGGATTCGGTTCACTTTTTAAACCCTATCCAAATGGAGCCCAACTAAAGAGGATCAACGCAGTCATAAAAATGCAAGGAGCTCGTTTGGTAAAATTACCCTTTTATTTTTCAGTATAATGGAGTTTTTTAGCCAACGTGCGTTAAAAAATTAGCATAAAGCTGAAAATCTCAATTCAGAGGGAAAAAGCTCATATGGGCACAATTTTCCCTCAAAGAGATAAGCTACATACTGTCTTACAACCCGTGCATCCGCCGCAATCAGTTTGAGTTTTATTTTTTGTAGAGAGGTTTTTTAAGTTTAAAAATTTTGATTGCAATATACCGCATAAGCATTTTTCACGTTTATATCTGAACTAAAACGTTGGTTTTTCAAGAGATACGATTTTTGTTTCTTTTAAATAATTTGGTTAATCTCCACTGAAAAGGAAAGTCAAATCAACTTAGAATCAAGTGCAAAGTTGATCTCCTCTCGGATTTTCAATCGATTGAATCCACACCGAAAAAACCCCAACTTCAAAAAGGAACTTACTCCAAGTAAACAAGGACAAGATCTATTATTTTCAAAAAAAAAAAAAAAAAAAAAAAAAAAAAAAAAAAAAAAAAAAAAACTTGAGCCCTCTCTCGAGAACTTGGTCCGATTCTTACAGCACTGCAAAAAAGTATCACAATCCCAACTATACCCCTGGCTGATTTAGGCGCCAAATATAAGAGTGGCTGCACCAAATAGAGGTATGGTTGATCCAACCCCACTTTCAGTAGATTTAACCGTACCTCTGTCTGGTGCAACTACTCTTACATCTGGCGCCAAAATCAGCCAGGAGTATAGTTGGGATTGTGATACTTTTTTTTCCTTGAGGAACCTTCAACAGGAAATAAATGCGCTTTTTGGGGTGAATCTGGCAAGGGTGGACAGAACTGCGGGGAGACAAGGCGTCTGCACCGAGGGTGACCGCAATTCGAGTTTTATGCGCGGTTCACAAGTGGACCGAGGACGAAGCTCCCGAGACGCGAGTGATTGGCGAGGAAGAGGGGGGTGGAAAGAAGGGGGTGGAGAGAGGGGGAGGGGGGCGACGATGCAACTCGTGAGCTGTAATTTAAGTCTCCAGGAGTGAACTTTGGACAGCCGCGAATCGGACTTCCCACCGCGACAGCCGAGCGAGGCTGCCGCAAAGCCTGAGAAATTCGCCTTCGTCGGTAACTTCAGCGCCTCTATACATAGCAAAATCTCCGTAACTCCATTACAAATTTTACATTATTGGTTTTTTTTTCTGTCACATATGGACGGATTTCTTTAAAACAGAATCAGCCTGACTACATCAACAATGGGGGATATATTTTCAAACTTTCTTTTTTTAGCAGAAAAATAAGCAACATCCTAGCTTTGACTTTTATGCATGTATCCGTTTTACTCCATGGAAGTTTTGGAACTTAATGTTCGTCATTTCTCTGTCAAAGAAAAAGAGAAAAAAGAAGGTATGAATTAGGGGAAATTTCAGCAAAATGAGATGCTAAGTTATGATGACTGCTTAAATCTGTCCATTTAATGGTCTATTACAAACAATCCTAATTACTTTCATACTCGTTTTTCTTCAATTTTTTCACGCAATTTTGTTCGTCATCTTATCTGAAATTTCTAAAAATTTCAAGAAAAAATACGCATTATTTCCCTCAAAAATACATGTTTTATCCGGGGCAATCTGGCAACTTCCGAAAGTTCATGCGGCGTTCTTCCTTAGCACGGCAGTAGAGACTATGCTCTTTTTGTTGTTGTTTTGGTTTTATTTCACTTGAACACGAAAATAATTTCAGAGTCAAGCGATGGACCCTCAAAAGTAGAGATCTCTCTCCATAAGATGGTCTCTATTTGGCCCTGCAGCCTGCACACTGGAAAAAAAGAAAACACTTTGGATCTACAGTCCACACTCTTAAAAACATCGACAAGAAAAAGTACTCTTGATTCAATCAGAATCTAGCTTAAATCAAGAACCACGCCTTTTAATTTAAGCGGATTTCGTTTTGATTCAAGCAAAAATCCGATTGAATCAAGATTATTTTTTCTTGTCAATGTTTTCAAGAGTCTGGACTCTAGATCCAATGTGTTTTTTTTCTTTCTTTTTTTTTTCTTTTCTTTTTCTTTTTGGCAGTGCATTATTGAGTTTTGCATGCAGGAGCAGGCATCTCCAATGGTCGATGCACAAGTGCATGACTGCAACACAAGCAACACAAGTGACAAGTGCATCCTTAATGGCGGCAGGAATCCGGGAATTAACTGATTACTTGGCAACTGAATGGGGAACTTGTCACATTGACAATCGAGGTGGGAGGTGAAAATAGGCGAGCGAAGGAGGATCCACGAGCTGCGCGGGATTACGCAAAAGAACTGAAAAACTTTCCGCAACTCGATTGGACTCACGCTAACTTCCGAGAGCTCACTCGGGCACAGCTATCCACTCACGTCCCTGCTCATGGTTTTTATCATGAGATTAAAACATACTCCAATGGAAGAGGTGGCTCAGCACTTACGCCCTTTTCTCCCAAAGGCAGTTATTTAAATATTAAAAAGGGACGTTTATATACATGGTATCTAGAATTTTTGACCATGCTCATTCTCTTATTTTTCTCTTGCTTTTCCCTGATTTTTAGGATCTCATTCCCTGAAAAGAAACCAAACACTGGAAAGAAGTCGCTTGGATCTTGAGTCCAGACTCTGAATAACATCGACAAGAGAAAATACTCTTAATTCAATCGGATTTTTTCTTGAATCGAAGAGCCAAGCCTCTTGATTTTAGAGGATTTCCTTTTAATTCAAGCAAGACTCTGATTGAATCAAGAGTACTTTTTTTTGTCAATGTTTTTAAGAGTCGGGACTCTACATCCAATGTGTTCTTTTTTTCCAGTGTATCATAGTTTTTTCCCTCCTTCGTGGTCTCCTTCTTCACTTAAAACATGGCTTCATTTAAATTACGGAAAGTGTGAATGCGGTAGTGAATCTTAATCCATCATGGTTTAATTCATGGATTTCATTTAAATCCCACTTTCGAATTGAAAGTTTTCATTTGCCTTCAGTCACGTGCTCGTATATCAGTTTGCGGCTCAGGTGAACGAATTCAGAAATTTCAAACTTGGTATTTCGATAAAATCTCAGCCTTTCTCTAAACGCATATTCTGTAACGGAACGCTCCAAAACAACGCTCAGAACAATGCAAGAATATACGAAGTTGGGTTCCAACCCAACATGCAACTATTTTAACTCCGGGGCGGGCCGGGTTGCATAGGCTAGATTTTGCAGGCGAAATATGAGGTCTGTACACGGCCTACGCCTACGCGCTTGCGATAGAAGGTTCTCGTGGTAAGGTACAGGTACTACAGCGGACCGATTATTGAAACTGATAGACAAAGCAAAGTTTTCTCCCACTTTCCCAGGATTTCCTTTGGAAATACTGTATGTAAATCTGAGGAGTTCCAGTTGTAAACATCGAATTTTTTTTTCATCTTTCTGCCGATTCTGTCAAGCATTCCGTCGAAAACTCTTGAATACATTCCGGTGACGCCCTTCATCAAATAACCCGTTCATTTATTACCGAATAAGAATCCTGACGATTTCGCGACAGGAAACTCTAGGTACGGCAACGGTGAAACATGTTTCCTTCCTCTTTTCCTTGATCCTCTCAGCCTCCGAGTTAAAGCCATTTCCTTATCCTTCCTCGGGAAGGGACGCAACCGGCGGAGCGGAGCAGAAACAATGGGATCTTGCGTCCAATAATTGAGCGATCCTTTATACTTTCGAGCGCTCTTACAGATTACGCGTTTACGAGACAAATCGTCCAGAACAACCGTTAGGACATCGTCCTCGCTGGAAACTATCACTGACAACCGGCTTTTATGACTCGACGAAATTGCAGTTGCCGCCACCTTAAACCTATTAAACGAAAATATTCTGGTTGTTTCAACCGAGGATGAACCTTTTTGGCCCTTTACTCTTCGATGAGGATCCACTTCTTTTGCTTAGGACCATTTTAACCTTTCAGTACTATGCATACTGATAGACAATGGATGGTAGATTGCGAGGCTCACACTATTCTGCGGGGAAATCAAAATCAGAAAATACCACAATTTAGCGTTTAATTCATCATCCTGATTCTAAAAGCATTTGAGCAACAATTTCAGTCTTTTATTTTTGTCTCTGGAAAAATTAACGGTAGGAAACCAACTTACTTTTTAGCCAGCTGCTAATAACAGAGAATATAAGCGCATTTCAGTAGGAGCCATAGTTAGCACATGCTTTTATGTGTGTCGCGGTTCGTCCCAGCTGCATGCTGGGACTAATTGTTATTCCGCTATTACGGTAGTTTAATTGCCTTTTTACGAATTAAATCAATCAATCGTTCAAAATGGAGTTCTGATCTTGGCTCCTGCGGCCGTAATGGGTCCTCCAGAGCAATTTTCCACCTTGTACACTGTTCATTATTTTTTATTTTCATTATCAAAATTTGAAGTGGGATAATTAAGCACCACCTTACGTTCACCGCTTTTGATCGAACAAGGACTTATATCAAAGACGCTCATTGGCTACAAAGATGCAGCGGGATTTAAGCTTCCAAATTTGAGTCGTCCGAGGGTGAGAAAGCTTATTTGAGCTTTCTGTGGAATTAAATAATACGGTTTTGACGGGAAAATGTTCTCAAGGGTTTCCCCTGAGGAGTCGATTCGGTTTTTCGGTGAAGGACCATTAGGGCTTATGAGAATAACGGTTGGAACACGAAAAAACGGATCCGACGAAAAAACAAATTTGGACCACCCATTGAGTAGTATTGGTTTATTGGTGTACCGTCAGGAGTGGCGGTAGCCATCCCCGGTCGAGGAAAATGACGTCCTACTAAAGTCCCGATAACAAACGGGTGGCCGACACTCTTGGTCACAGGCAACTCCCTTAATCTGAAAATTGATTAGATTGCCATTCGACTGCAGCCCAAACGACGGCACGGATTCCTACGATCTTGGTGTCTACGGACGCATCTCAATTAGGACTACGAAGTGGAAGAGTTTCATTAAGATCCATTGAGTTTTCAAAAAGTTATAAGCACTCAATGACCCAAAACGAGGAAAATTTTACTTTTTACTTTGCCGGGAAATTTGAATTTCAAGAGTCCAGGGTCTTGGTCAGTATGCCATTGTGTCAGCATCAACACCAATCATTTTGAAGGGTCAATGACCTATGACCTACCAATGTATACATTTGTAACTCGGTCAAGGAGGCGTTTGGCTGGTGGTACAACCACTTCAGGGTTGCCAATTTGGGCAACCCTGAATTGTATAATAAAATAAAATTGTATAATAAAATTGTATGATAAAATTGTATAATTTAAATCGGGAATGTGCCGCTTTTTCAGCAGTATCTACCAACTATGAGCCACTTTCATCGGAACGAAACTGATAGCGAATGATCTTATTCGGTTTTATTTGGAAGTGAGTCACTGTGTCACGAGGTGAATCCCTACTTTTAAGAGTGAATGACCTCATCGTAGTTTGTATACTATTAAAGGCCATTAAAGGTGAACTTGTCTGTTTATGATAGAAAACTACAAAAACCCTCAAAAACATTTTCGGGCAAAAAATCCGGTCGAGGAAATTGACGTGTCACTTCCTTTTAATAGGCAAAAACCTTTGATGAATTCCCAAGGTCCACTAAGACTAATAATCATCAAAAAGTTCCAAAAACTTACTCGAAAGGAAAAAAATAAAATGAAAAATAAATCCCTTGCCAAAAATAAATAAAAAACCGATTTTGAGATAAATCCCTCGAATGAACTCGAATGTATCGGTAGCAAGTAAAATGTGATCGACTGATTGCATTGCTCTTTCTAGTCTTGAATCTGGATTTTCCGCCCAAAACAAATCGTCCGTAGAAATTCAACTTCAACTACAATGCCCGTTTGTCTTCTTTGTCTATCAATTGGAACTGTGCGCATTATGACGTGAGCCCTGTTATGTACGTATTCTCATGAATTTCATGGCTCTTGTCTTAATGTACATAGTTTCGTTTGGCAGAAGTACGTTCAATTTCAATTATCATCCCGCTAGAAATACCCCTGCCGTGCCCTGTTTTTGGTCACCTTATGGCGGTCGGCATGTTACAAGCAGTGAGAAACTGTAGGAGTGAATGACCTCTCTATACATTAGTGTGGAAGTTGGTCAGTATGTCATTGTTTTAACAATGCGAAATTCCCGCGATCAACAGCGATCGTCTTCAAGGGTCAATGACCCACCAGTGTGGAACTTGGTCAGTGTGCCATTGTGTCAGCATCAACACCAATCATTTTGAAGGGTCAATGACCTATGACCTACCAATATATACATTTGTAACTCGGTCAGGGAGGCGTTTGGCTGGTGGTACAACCACTTCAGGGTTGCCAAGTTGGGTGATAAAATTGTATAATTTAAATTGGGAATGTGCTGCTTTTTCAGCAGTATCTACCAACTATGAGCCACTTTCATCGGAACAAGCCAAACGCCTCCCTGACCGAGTTACAAATGTATACATGGTAGGTCATACGTCATTGACCCTTCAAAATGATGGTGTTGATGCTGACACAATGGCACACTGACCAAGTTCCACACTGGTGGGTCATTGACCCTTGAAGACGATCGCTGTTGATCGCGGGAATTTCGCATTGTTAAAACAATGACATACTGACCAAGTTCCACACTCATGTATAGAGAGGTCATTCACTCCTATAGTTTCTCACTGCTTGTAACATGCCGACCGCCATAAGGTGACCAAAAACAGGGCACGGCAGGGGTATTTCTAGCGGGATGATAATTGAAATCGAACGTACTTCTGCCAAACGAAACTATGTACATTAAGACAAGCCATGAATTTCATGAGAATACGTACATAACAGGGCTCACGTCATAATGCACACAGTTCCAATTGATAGACAAAGAAGACAAACGGGCATTGTAGTTGAAGTTGAATTTCTACGGACGATTTGTTTTGGGCGGAAAATCCAGATTCAAGACTAGAAAGAGCAATGCAATCAGTCGATCACATTTTACTTGCTACCGATACATTCGAGTTCATTCGAGGGATTTATCTCAAAATCGGTTTTTTTATTTATTTTTGGCAAGTGATTTATTTTTCATTTTATTTTTTTCCTTTCGAGTAAGTTTTTGGAACTTTTTGATGATTATTAGTCTTAGTGGACCTTGGGAATTCATCAAAGGTTTTTGCCTATCTTATACTTGATTAAAAGGAAGTGACACGTCAATTTCCTCGACCGGATTTTTTGCCCGAAAAATGTTTTTGAGGGCTTTTACTATGGTACATCCGAGTGATTTCAAATAGCGAGGGCTTAAAAAATAGGACACACAACTGATAGAGGACACTAAAACGAGACGAGCGTCGGATAAGTCGCGGAAAAAGTTAGCGGGAGAAGGAGGAGAGCCCGCGGGAGCAAAACTCGTTGCGAGTGCTCGGATGGAGCAATCACTGTGTTATTAGAAAATGCTTGACAAATTGCCGGCAAGTTTCCCTCCGATATCGCCGCCAAGAATCTGCATAATCTCTTGATTTTTCAGCTCCCGAGCTCCGGCCACCGGCAACCGCCCCGCCGACCGGGAACCCAGTCGGACAACTTTTTAAGGACACAATAATCTCGTCCGTCCAAACTTTCCCAACCGGAGAAAAACTCCGCGACAACGATATTATCGACTCAATTCGATACAATGCGCTTCCGCCCGAGTCCCCGCCGGAGTTTCCCACGGGAGTTTACCCCGCGCATTAATCCTCCTTCCCCCACGAAAGAACGCAACTCTATTTCCATGTTGCCAAATTTCTTCTCGTAAATTGCACATCAACCAGAAGAATCATGGAAATTTTTAACTAAATATTTTAATGATTTTCCCTCCGATTTCATTGCAAAAATCAGAAAATTTCAGTTAAAAATTGCAACGATACATTTTCGTAAAATAAATTAATTGTTGGGGTCCACTGGCGAGGCGTGAATGACCGATTATCGATATTTGCCCATTTGAAGTTGTGGTAAATAATCGATTATTAAGGCCTTCGCTGCGAACTCCCTGTTTATCGATACTTTTCCATATAATTAAATGACCGATCAATCGATACATCGCAAAGTACGCGACGCCACTATTTGGGTCAATTCGGCAACCTTGGAGTGAAGTTACGTTCCTTCGTCCCTAACGCGACGTAATATCCCCAGGTACAACATCATGCGTAAGTATACATTTTTAAACTGTTTTACTTCGTGAAGTGCATCTTATCGCAAATAATGCCCTGGAAAAAGAAGAAAAACTTCTCGTAAGAATTTTATATTATGATGTATTGTCGCCGGCGACTTTATCGCCGATTCCCGCGGTGGGACGCGAGGGGGGGGGGGGTGGGGGGATAGCATTGTAATGATATTTTACTTATCTCGAGCGAGGGGGCGAACAAGGCAACAAAAAACTTTCCTCTCGTATATTATTAACTCACTCGGAAGAATTTACAGCGGGCGGAATTCGTTTCATCAGCGCCCGCGTTGTCGGACTGGGGGCTCGCTTCCGAACCCCGCGATTCGCCCGGGTTTAATTTGAGTTTGCCGAGTTTGAATTGAAATTCGCCGTGCAATTACTTCGAAAGTAATTCGCCCAACTCGATAAGTGGGGGTTCCGAGAAAAGGCTCCACGTCCTGGTCGCCGCCGTTTCGCCTCCTGAAAATTTGAGTCCTTCCATCGCTGTTGCGTTTGAGTCCCGCCTCGGATCCAGATGAAGAAACTTGGAGTCTTTAATGAAATACAGGTATACAATCCATAAAGTTTCCTTCCTTACAATCACAGTATGGGATTTTTTCGAACCGAGCCGACGCACAGAGGATCGAGTCAGTAGGAGAGGTCGGACAAATTGTTTCAACTATAAGTGCTCATAACTCCATTTACACAAAGTTTTGAGGTTCTGAAAGTGGCTCCAATGGTTTCCTCGTAAAATTACCCTCTGGAAGCACCCCGTAAAATTTAAAATGTGACGAAATAAACATCAAAATTTGCAGTTTTAGTCAAAAATTTCATGTCCGATTTCTCTACTTGACTCGATCCACTGTGTGACATTTTATGCTGTGATTGAATTTCTCCGAATTATTTTATTTCCTTCTCGTAACTGAAGTTTATCAATGATAGGTTCCAGGAACCCACGGTTTCAAGTATCTTGGAAAAATATTTTTTTCCGATTGGCCTCATGTTACACCCCCATGATTGGGCTAGAAAATTCGGAAGAAGAGGAAGCATGCAGTCGGAGAATCAGATCCACAGTGGTATAATTACTCCGGAAAATTGTATCAACGGAAAAGGCATGGAATGAATGACTTTGTCCATGTGTGTTCTCCCGCAATGAAAAGACCCAGAAAATGGAAAATTTGAAATCAAAAAGATTTTAACGAAAGCTTCATTTGTTCGTCTGAACTTGGTAGACGTTGCTCAAGTATCTCATTTAGAAAGTTATACAGACTGACAGACTGTCTGTAGTCAAAGGAAACCGAAGATTTTTTCTTTCCTTTTCTTAAACTTGAATTTCTAGTGCTGATGAGCTTGACTGCTTAATTTTGCTTTCTGCTACAAGAAAATGAATTGCCCAAACTTGTATTCCTGACCTGAACTTAATATTTATTTTATACATCTAGTTTTGTGGGAGAAGGAACTTGTCAACGCTGTTTTCCTGTAATGAACTTAACTCCTCTCTGTTGATTACAATCATGTTTCACGTAAAAGTTTTCAAAAAAAGAAAAACAGCAGTAACATAATAGTAACGTTCATTTACAGATTCGCAACAGACAGTATTTATGATGCTTATGTTCATACCCCGTCGAGTGGTCCGTTTGCGTTAAACTGTCTCAAATATACTGCCGAGTTAAGGAAAAACATCGTATGAGAATTCTAATGTTGCCAAGTCATCCTCGATAAGATATGTACTTTTGAGAAGAGGTATGGATATTTTTCCTTGAGACTTCCAGATACTTAAGATCTAATTGCGAGGAAAATTCACTGTAATATTGGAAAAAAACTATCCATGCATTTTCCGGAATACCGTACTTCATCACAGGAAATTTTGCAACGTCTGAAGACTCATATGACATTATTCCTCAGCATGGCAGTATCACTCATTCAAAAATGGAGCCGGCGCACGACCATATGATGTTGCCAGATTGTGTGAAAAACCGGCAATATTTTACGAAGATCTTAAGAGGGAAAATGTGTTGAAATCCAGCAAAATATGGTAACAGCGATCAAGTTGGTTTTGAATTAGAATTCTCAATAGATCGCGTCGTTAAAAATTCGCAATTTGAGGGATTTATTCAAAACACTTACACCCGTTGAAGACTAGTTAGCTTTGATGATCCCGTTTGAAAAACCGTGTTCGAAGCGCGGTCTATTTTCGCGAGCGCGATCCTTGATACTTTGACATGTTGGCGGACGAGGCCTACAAAGAAGTCCCCATGAATATTTCATTTAAAAATATCAGCGCGGACACGAGAGCGTGCGGGGCGGAGCGAGGGCGGTTTTCCGCGAAGCGAAAGGGTTGAGCGACACGGACCGCGTTTAAAGGCAAATTATTCCACAAAACAGACTATTAATAGCCGATGCGGAGATGAAAATAATTTTCATGGAGTCGAGATGCGGTCTTTTTCATTTAAAACAGACTCATGAATAAATTCAAGCCGTACCTTTGAAATTGCAGGCTCATTTACCGAGAGTGTAGCGCGTTAACGCACCGGATTCCCCGCGCAAGTGTTCGGGATGTATCGATAAGGCGCGCGGCTCGGGGGGTTGTCGGGGGTGAAAATAGGGTCCGTGCCGGCAATTTACCGCGCTTAGATGAACAGACTCGGCCTAATTTCTCCCCGGAGACCCCTTCCCGAACAATTAAGACCCTCCGAATTAAAAAATAACCCGGCAATTTTCGCCCGGCTGTTATTTCTCGAGATGTTAATACTCCTTCGCCCCCTTTCGGATGAGTGTCCGGGGTGTAAACCCCTTGGTTAACTTCGTCTGGGGCTCCCAAAAGATCGCCACGAGGAGTCCGATTAAAGCTAAGTTTCAATGGCGTGGCGTGCTTTGCGATATATCGATTAATCTGCCGTTTAAATCTATGGAAAAGGATCGATAAACACGGCGTTTGCAACGAAAACCTTAATGATCGATTCTTCACCACAGCTTTAAGTGAAGAGTTATCGAAAATTTATCATTCGCGCCTCGCCACTGGATTAAAGTTAAGTTTGGATGTTTAGATGGGAGAAAATTAAGTGGTCGAGAAAATCGCCCGATTGCTGTGCATGCTTAATTGCGACTGGTAATTGTGATGTTCGTCTTCGCTTGTAATAAAAAGAGCCCATTTAGTCCCTGAAATTCTAATAGAGTCTAGACTAAATCAATTCATGCACTCTTAAAGCGTGACTGAAAATCTGCCGTCTTCATTTTTGCAAACAGGAAAAACGAGATGGCAATGTCACGCAGGCTGGATATTGGATACCACTGTTCCACCTCGGGAGAAGGCGTTTTGCCTACTTCGTAAATTGAAGGAAAATCTCTCTGGCATCTTTTTTTGCGCTTTAGTGCGTCGCGAAGTATTATACTGCCGTGCTAAGTAAGAACGCCGTAAATCTAAGATTTTCCTTCGTTTTTTGGAACTTAACACTTTATAACTTAAAAACTGTTTTACCCATGCACCTCAAATTTCAAGTTAAGTTCTTGATATAGAATTTGCAAAAGAATTCTGTAAAAATATTGTCCTAAGGTACGAATGTTTTTTTTTTTTGTTGTTGTGATACGTTGTTTCAGAAAAATTAAAAATGGCATTTACGGCGTTTTTGCGTTGCACGGCAGTGTAGGGCTGTCGCCATTGATGTAATTTTTATAATTTTCTCCCTACCCCCTATCATCTCAACCTCTTTGTCAGAGCTAAGAGAGCCCATCGAATAGTTGTCGGAGAGAGGGGTGATAATTATTATTCTGGCGAATATCACGGATATTCTGGAGCCGAATGTTGAATCCGTCGTTTTACGGTATGGTCCTGATACGGGGCGTTACGTCGCGATCTGTTGGGGAGTTTTTCGATCGATCAGTCATCGATGACATTTTCCTGAAAAGGAGTGTAGGCAGGCAGACAACTTCACAGTCGGAGGATTTGAAGCTCAGAGATGATTGATGGTGACTCGTTCTTTCCGCAGCTGTCTCTTTTTTTCACGAATTTGTGATCAAACGCATGAGGATTAGAGACAAGGTACCCACGCGTTTCAATCGAGTTACGATGAGTAGCGCCCTCAGGATGAGAACAGTAAGGGTTGGAACGAAAAATGGGTGAAATAATCAGGTGAACCTGAGTCTCCTTGTCGAATGATGGAACATGAGTGCTTCAATTTTTGACTTGCTTCGAAAAATATAAGAGCACTCCGGAAAAAAAGTGAAGTTGATATAACATTCTGGATGTAAAAAAAGTGTGCGAGAACTTACAAAATGCTGAATTGACCGCTACAGCAGTTACTTCAGCAATGTCAAGATGTAAAACTAACTGCTGTAGCGGGTAATTCAGCATTTTGTGAGTTCTCGCACACTTTTTTTACATCTAGAATGTTAAATCAACATCACTTCCTTTTCGGAGAGCGTAAGTGTATTCGTTCTAGCTGAGTAGGTACATGTCAAGGGGTAAGCAAAAATACCGCTTAGTGAAAAAATGAGTTAACAACTTTGCCGCATTCTACCCCTACAGTATGAAACAAGCCAGCTGATGTTTTTATTTTTTCCCAATTCCGTATGGGAGCTGTGTAATGCATCAACTAATGTATAGCAAAACTAAACTCAAAATTACGAAAATGACGACTTTTTTATCTTCGTCCTGTGAAATCGCAAGTTTGCGAATAAGCGGTATTGCCCCTCAGGACCATCGATGTGTCATTTGAAACGAAGTTGGAGGAGAAGGATCTTGTCGCGTACCTCAGCGCATTTTTCCGATATTTTTCTTGGTGTTCTTCCCTTTTTTTCTTGACCTTAATTTAGTAAGTTGGATAGGAGATGAGCAAGACTGCAGCGTATCCAAATTTCAGCGAATTTCACATTATTTCCCGCTAAAAAAGAATATGGGATAAACGACTTATCGTGGTAAACGACAACATTGCGGGAGTGCACACTTGACTGCGCTTTCTGACCGATTCGATACAATACAATACAAAAGACATGACGAGAAGAGTTGCCAAATTTCATTTTTTGAAATTCCATGTTCTTTCAAGCGTCCAGGAGAACTACTTCAGTTCACATTAGATGACAAATGTCTTCGATTTTGGACAAAAAATGTCTCTCATTTTTCATCAGTTTTAGACGAAGGACATTGATTTTAATCTGCTGTGTTTCAATGGAGAAATTTAATAATAAAATATTTATTCGAGTCGGAATTTTTGCCAGTGAGTGCCTTGAAATCTAGTCGAGCTGTTTTCGTGAACGGTCCTTATTTCTTTCTTCATGGGCGTCGTCTTACTTTATTAAACTGAGCGTATTTACGTTAAAAGGGGCTATGTGTATAGCGTTTGTATGTACATAGTTACATTTAGCATAAATGCATTCGACTGGTAAATCAGTGTGCACACCTATCGTTAGAAGTTCTAGAATTGTGCAGATATGTGGTTTTTCTTCCTTCTTTTTGCAAAATTCTAAATGAAATACCTTCCATGTTAAATTGTTCCGATCGAGAACGAATCAACTCCGGTCACCTTTACACATTCGTTTGATTGCAGAAAAATGGTTTCTGGGTCAGACGAAAAATTTAATTTTCTTTCCAAAAAAAGAAAAAAACCTTAGTTGTGACCTTCCACCACATGACTAACCATGGGAAATATCGCTTAATCATCCAGAGGACGATAGTTTTTAATCGATCAAATTATAGACGCATCTTTGGAAGTTCAAATCACTGACAATTCCGAAACAAAAAAACGAAGAAAACTTTGGTGCCACTGCCGCACTTGATATCTCTTTAATAGCTTAAAAACATGCACCAAAAATATTTTAAAATCAGAGGACTATAATCGCGCCGATCAAATGGATTAAATTTCGCAATGAGGAACTATTATCATTGACTCATCCGTAAAAACGCTTATCTTTATGGATAACCTAATGGAACATACGCTGTTCATTTGTGTTTAAGTGGAAACCACTGAGTAAACTGAACACGAGGATACCCTTGGTTCATGAATTGAACAATTATTGGAGAGGATACGACAAAACTATCTAATCTGCTAAAATACAAGTGTTTAATTGGGAAATGCCGCCAGATGGCGTCACTAGGTTGTGCATTTTCTCACTTTAAATCTATTTTTATACTGTTTCCCATAGCAGAAAAAATTTATAAAATGTATTGTGAAATCACCTCTTTAAGCACTTTCAATTGAAGCAATAAAAAATTTACATGCGAATTCTCCATCTAAAGCAGTGAGCTTTACCTGTCATCTGCCGAAAATTTATGAGAAATTTTGGTAAATCCCTGAATTTACTGGGGCTGATATTTGAAATTGTGAAAATACGCGATTCATTGGCAGAATAATGGGGAACATTGCGAGGTCACGCCTCACGCCATCGCGCCTTCAATTTGGCAGATGCAACACGGACATCCATCGAGTACGAATAGTTGTATCACTGCGCCGTCGCATCAACGCGCGTCCTCTCTCTCTTTTCCGCTCTCTCACCTCGGTGCATTTTCTCACTTTTAAATCTATTGAAAACAATTATAAAAAATACTGTGAAATCACCTATTTAAGTACTTTCAGATGAAGTAATAAAAAATTTGCATACAAATTCTCCATTAATCGTTTGCTGCTCTTTTTCCTCCAAGCGATGCGTTGATTCAGAGCTGAACAATTCAGTTAAAACAAAAGGAAACCGAGCGTTGAATGACGAAATCATTGAAATAAACGAAGCCTGACCCCGGGCGATCGGGAAGCCCGAAGGGTCGGCAGCGAAACGACAACAATGAGGCGTCGCGACGCCGCGGCCCCTGTCCGTTCGGTGACCACCGTCGTCCATTCTTGCCTCCGCCGGAGTCTCCTTCAATTTATTTTTTAAACACAACAACTCCCTCCGTTCCCATTCGCCTCCCCTTCCACCCCCTCCCCCTAACCCCACCCCTCCTCCCGCCGAAGCCGCTAAACGATCGCATGTCTCTTTTCTTCCAACTCCATTGTTGTCACGCGCACGACCACGCCACGAATCCTCCCTTTCTCTCCCTCCGCCTCGGTTGTCGAATCCATATCCAACGATCTTCATCGATATAAAGCATTGCGAAGATAGGGATTTATCGATCAGGACCTATCGATAAATCGAGAATCGACCCTCTTGTGTCGTACGCGATGAGCTTTCGCGATTTCCCGTGAGCCTCGCACAATGATCGACGATTCTCTTGTTTCGGGAAGTCTAACCGGACGCGTTTTGTAGAAAGGGCTCAAGTCCTTGCCGTTCCCATTGGAACTGTGAATGAAATGCAATCAAAGCTGGACACCTTTTTGAGGCAGCAGAAAAGTTGGATTGCATTTTGCAAAAAGGAACCAAGAGCATTTAAATGTTGCTAGGATTGTGCAACTTACATTATTTGCAAGAAAATTACTGAAGTAATGAAAAAATTCATATTTACAAGGATATGTCCTCTTGAATTCATAGTATATTGAGAGTAAGGGTACATATGATCAGTTTAGATTTGCAGGGTAAGGGAAGTTGCACAATCTTGGCGACATTGGAATGCTTCTGGGTTCCTTTTTGCAAAATGCAATCCAGTTTATCGTCAAAAATAGGGGACTTATCAGGTTTTGTGAATAAATTGGATTATATGTAGAATTTAAGTTGAGTGGCTGCAGCTGATCATTGATATGGGAAGACGAAGTGATAGGCAAATGAGACGAGAAGTAAAAGGAGCGATACTATTGGTGGAAGCGGTTGGTTGCGATAGGCGAAGAGAGTAAGTATTAGACTGACTTCTAATGGCAACCAATGAGAGACCCTACAGATAAAAATATTTGTGTTCGTTTCATTTTTGGTTAATATAGGAAGTGAAACACAAAGCAATCCAAATTTTGTGTTGATTTCGGTACAGTTTGCGGTGAATTTAGCGCAGATAACGATGGAGAGACTTATAAACCCCAGAGTCAACCGAAGGCTTGCTGGGTTATTTTGTGTTTTCTTCCCGTAATAACTAAACTTTTGTATTGAGTCTTCTGTGTGTGTAGTTAGTCCATCATTTTCCCTCTGAGTCTAAAAGAACCACCCGTCTCAATTCACCCGGTCAATTTCAATGACCAGGCCACATACATCACTCTCGCTTAACTAGCGTTTGCGCAGTGCTGACTTTTGAAGGCGCCTGCATGCGACTATTCGAACTCCAAGGCTGTGCATGTTGCATGCACAAAACTGAAGGCGCGTCAACTTTTCTACAGTCACTGTCATGATCCGCCAGATGTTACACGAAATTCGAAGCTCACTAGTATTACCCTGATACAAACAATTGCACAATCGTAAGCTATCTGACAAATACTGTACTAAGAATCCAAGTTTGCATGCACCGGAAAAAAAAGATGCTGATATAACATTCTGGATGTAAAAAAATGTGCGACAACTCAAAAAAAAACTGAATTAACTGCTGCAGCAGTTACTTTAGCAATATCAAGATGTAAAACTAACTACTGTGGCGGCTAAATCAGCGTTTTGTGCGTTCTCGCACAGTTTTTTACATTCAGGATGTTAAATCAGCATCAATTTTTTTTCGGTGCGCTTTTCAGATTGTCATAAAGACACGCGCAATATAAAGTGAAAAAAATTCCGGTCCTTTCTGCAGAATTTCCGTATTTTTCGGTACTTCTGGACCACCTACAGGAAATCAATACTGTTTCCGGACTTTCCGAACCAACAGACACCCTAAACATCAGGAAAAGTTACGGTGGAGATGGGCGCCCTCTGAACTTGGTTTTGAAATTCGATGAAAAAGGAGTAAAAGTGACAACGGACGCGACAATGATTTCCAGCCCCCGCGCCCCGCGTCTCCCTTCCGGCAGACAGGGATGCTTCAACTTAAAGACCTTGCGTTTCGGAAAATGTCAGCCTGGCAAGAAGTATTCCGCCGCCTCCACCCGCCGCCGTCCTCTTTTCTAAATTAATTTTTTTCACTGTTTATAATAGAATGATAACGACGAAGCTCTTAGCCACGAAAATTCGAACCTTGCCTCCCGTCAACCTCCTTCCATCTCTCCTCGTTCTTTTTTGTGGGCGAATTATGCACGGTCCGCACGGTTTCAATGCTCGCCAGCGTTGTCAGATGAGTCGAGAATATTTTTAAGAAAATGAAATGAAATGAGATATACTTTTGGCCCCCTGAGAGTAATCCACGGGACGAAAATAAAACTGCTACAGAAACAGATTTTTTTTTTTTGAGATATTAAAAATCTCCGCTGCCATTTTATATTTATAGTGAGAAATTGTTCACCGAAGCTGTAGTCCCATCTGTGCGGAAGAAAAGTTCAATACAATCAAATTTAATCAGTTCAAATTCATTCAGTTCAATTTGCAGGTGTCTGAAAGATGAATTATGTGTTTGTAAGTGGAAGCTACTGAGTGAACTGAACACGAGGATACCCTTGGCTCGTAAATTGAACAATTATTGGAGAAGATATGACACAAAATGAATGGTTCTACTAAAATACGTGTGTTTAAATGGGAAATGCCGTCAGATGACGTCAATAACCGGTGCATTTTCTCACTTTTAAAGCTATTTTTATACTATTTCCCACACCAGGAAAAAAGTATGAAAAATACTGTGAAATCAGCTCTTTGAGCACTTTCAGACGAAACAATAAAAAATTTGCACGCAAATGCTCCATTGCTCATAGAGAGGAGTGTATTGAAAACTTTTGATGCTCTTCTACATGAGTTTTGTTACGAATTTCGGTTAGCTGAATTCAATCCGAAGAACATCCACGTGGAAGAGAAGCTCAATACAAAGGTTCACAGGGAACAGTCCTGCAGTGAGTATTAGATCCTGGGGCAAAAGAGTTTGGGAAGCGGTGATGTAACCTGCGAGTTGGAGCACAATGAAAAGCCTCAATTCCTCGTGCACGATGTCCGATTCACCGGGAACTCTCTTCTTACGGCGATAATTCTATCATGCTCCCCATTCCTCCCCCTCAACCGCGGATTTTCAAGCCCGAAGCTGGAGCTCGGCTAACTTGTTGTTCGGTCGTCTCGGCTCCCGCGCCCCGCGGCAGCGCATTAAAAATTGAAACGGAAAACAGATTTGTTGATGAGTCGCTTCCTGAGCGTGGCAACTTTTAACCCCTGCAAACAGAGCCGTGCTCCTAGGAAAAACCTAGTATCAACATCCGAGCCTTGCCAAATTTCAACTATTCACAATAATTCAAAATCAGAGTGTCTAGTTTTTTCTATTTTAAGAAATCTTGACGAAATCCTGATTTTTGACTGTTAAATCCTGATTTCATAATTTTTCCAAATCCTGATCAACCAATTCCAGAATTTCAACTATTCACAATAATCCAAAATCAGAGTGTCTAGTTTTCTCCACTTTGGGAAATCTTGACGAAATGCTGATTTTTCCTGATTTTTGACTGTTAAATCCTGATTTCATAATTTTTCCAAATCCTGATCAACCAATTCCGGAATTTCAACTATTCACAATAATTCAAAATCAGAGTGGCTAGTTTTTTCCATTGCGGGAAATCTTGACGAAATCCTGATTTTTCCTGATTTTTGACTGTTAAATCCTGATTTCATAATTTTTCCAAATCCTGATCAAATCCTGCTTTTCTGCGGAGAAAAATTAAGATTTCTGCATAAGCGTATGCGAAACAGAATTCTAGAATTCCGGACGACCGACTTTTCACAAATCCTGATTTCATAATTTTTCCAAATCCTGATTATTTACGGAGAAAAATTACAATTTCTGCATAAGCGTATGCGAAAACAGAACTCAGAAACAGAATTTCGGGCGGCCGACTTTTCTCAAATCCTGATAAAATCGGGATTACATCCTGATTGACTTCAAATCCTGATATAATCGGAAAAATCCTGATGCTAGACATCCTGTTTTCAAAATATTTCTTTCACAGAAAAGTATCGAGTATTTTTATTCGGGACCGCGTTTAGCAGAAAGGAACCGAGCCACGTTAGTTATCGCCAAATTTAACAGGGTAATTTAATTTTTTTAATAAGAGAACGTTTGTGCAGATTCTTTTGGAAACTTAAGGAATTTTCTTCGTACTATGTAGAAATTTCACTAAAATTTGTACAAAAATCTGCACAGCCGCTTTTCATGTAAAAAGTTAAATTGCCCGATTTAATTTGGCAATAGCTGATGTGGCTTAGTTCCTTTCTGCTTAACGCGGTCCATTTAGACAGTGCATACGTTGTTTCTTAACTAAGCTAGAATTAGTCGTTCCTAGTTGCAAAATGTGGTTCACATACAGAGTAGAAAAGGAAATGAAAAAGTAGGAAAGAGAAGCGAAGAAAAAGGAGCACAACAAAAATGAAAAACGAAGAAGAGGAGGAGGAGGAGTAGAGGAAGAAGAGGGAAGAAGAAGACGAAGCTCTTGTCTGCATGGTAGCATTAATAGCACATATGTTCTTTCTAAAATGAGCTTAAAACATGAGCAATTCTTGATTCATTTTAGAAACAACACATTAGTGTCATTAGTTCCCCTACGCATATCGACGGTGTAAGTCGGCAATCACATAACTCAGTTTGGCGTTGCAGACTTCCTGTCATACTTTATTTTTGAAACGGGAAACTACTCAACGGCAAATCTTTAAAACTGTCGTGATTTTTCTTCTCTGTGCGAAGAAAATTCTGAAAAAACTTCAAGGAATGATGTCAATTTGTTCTCCTTTAAAAAAATAACATAGAGGCGGAGATTGTAAGACACCCTAAACGACGTATGTGATTGCAGACTTCCGCCGTCGATATAGATGTTTGCTATACATGAGTATGAGCCAGAAATTTTAGTTCCTTACTGAAAAATGCAGTTTAGTTACACGCATTAATTTTTTTTAGAAAATCCTATTTTTATCGAAAGAGATTCGGCAATGTCTGAATGTGCATAGGGTGTTTTTCCTTGTGTGCACAGTTGTTGGGAAGCGGGTGTGCGAGGAAGGAAAGCTGGGAGATATGACGGAAGTTGGGATGTGCGTTGAGCCCGGGGGCGATCCTCCTGCCGCATGAAGGATGCGCCAACAACCCGCGACCCGGGCAACTTCCCCCAAAGTTAGGCTTATCATTATTGTATTAAATAATTCACCTTCCTTCTTAGACGCAGTATCTTCGCAACCGCTAGAACTCATCTCGCCTCTTGTTTGGCGGCTCAACTAAGCGCTTCGCTTGTCGCTTCAACACTTGAGCAGTTTGACTGCTATTTAATTTCGGATTTTCCTGATATTTCCTGATTTTTGAACACTCGTGATAATTGAATCAGTGAGTTCGAAAACACCCCAACTCGGAATTTTTCGCTTTCCACTTTTTTACGGTTTAGTAACACTTTGGATAGAAGCATCTGAACGCAAAATGAAATTTCGAATTTGCAATCGGAAGTGCTCGAAACAGCGACGGGAGAAGGGAAGAGTCGAAGTATTTCATTGGAAATACCAATTTTTGGCCATTTCAAGGGAAACAAGTGACCATCCGATTTTGCAGTTTTCTTTTCAGTACACCTTGTACCAAGTAGCTATGTTATTCAGGTCGAAAAATATACATTTTTCAGGGCAGACTATGAAAAATCAGTATCTGAAAGTCGGTGAGAACGAAAACACACCAACTCGGAAATTTTTAAACGCTTAATTCTCTGTCATCAAACATGGTGTATCGATTTCAACTTGGTGCTTTACAAAGTCTCTAAGTACTTGTCCTTTGGCATCAAAAAGGTTTTTCTTAAACTAACTTCTTGGCTCGCTGCGCAGTTTTAGGTGTTTCCTGAACAATTTTTTTATCCGAGTTGGTGTGTTTTCGAACTCACTGATTCAATTAATTTCATCAACATTCTTAACGCAAAGTATCTCAAAATTAAGAGAGATAATGTTTCGTTTGGACAAAAATTCACGGTTCCGCAGCGACATTCCTTGACTTTTCCTTGGTTAAGCAAAATTCACTGCTTGGACAAAACACTTCCGCAGCGACATCCTGACTTCCTGGTAGCAATTCACTGCCCTCTCAAGAACTTGCCGCCCGCATGTGCAATGAAGCTTCATGAGTGAGTCTTCATTTCATGAAAAAGCGTCATTTCGACTTGGTATGAGAACATATTGAGCATTTGTGCTCGCTCGAGCACATCTGGAAATTATTCGGGATTCATGAGGTTAACTCATTTATCAGACACCCGATACTGTAGTCCCATTTTTATCCTCACTCCCTCGTTTTATGGACTCGACAATGAACGTAGTTGGAAATGATTTCGTCGTAAATTTATCATCGTTTGCACGGAATGAGACAGGGAGTGAGGAAATTCATACGTCTGCGATTTAATATTCAGTTTTTACCGGCGAACGAACGGGCATAACCTAAATCGCTATGAGCGTTTCCTATTCCGCGCACGACAATAGGAAGCGTCGTAAACTGCATTCTTCAATGACGTCGCTCCTCTCGCGCAACGCCGTACCTCCATTTCCACATGAGCCCCACAAAGAATTAGTTTACATGCAAAATAGGGCTCATATCCAAATTGAGGTACCCCCTTACGTCAAAAGGGCCACATTGTGGGCCCTCCTTTTCTTCCTATGTGAGCACTGAGTTCTTCTCTTATAGTTTTATCTCACGGAATCATGGCATAGATATGACTTTAATATACATATAAATAGTCAAGGCTCATAAGTGTACCCCTTCTTGCCTATGACAAAAAAAATGCCTCGACAGAACGACTTATCCGAGAATGCTGTAGTTTTGGAGGGAAAGCCCGAATAACTGTTGGAGTCTGAATTTCAAACACATTTCATTTTTTAAAACCTAACTCGACAAAAATTGCTCTCCTAAAAAAAGTTTCCTCCGTGAACCAACCTAACCAACCCTCTAAGTTTGACGGCGAAAAGGTACACGTATAGAATTCTAGTAATATCAACTGGATTTTCTAACGAGGTGAGTTTGATATCTACTAATGCCTGTTGAGTCACTACTGATGCGAGGAAAAAGTCTAGTGTAATGAGGACCAATTTATTTGATAAATTTTAGGGTTTAGGACATGCTGAAAATTTCATGATAAATGTGCATTCAGGATCTTAAAATCGTTTAAAATACTGTTGTATGCTGCATATTTTCACAGAGAATTCTTACTTGCAGGAGCAACAAATTATTTTGTCTAAAATTAGGGTAAAAAATCAAAGTTTCAATCTAAGTAAGAATATTTGACTATTTGCCTAGGCATTTGATAAAATGCCTGATAAGACTATTTGCCTCCGACATATACATAATACACGATGAATAAGTACACATCCAGGGTGAGTTCGAGGACTGACATTCTCTCTTAAAATTTTAGGGAATGCATGCTGAGGGGGAAGTAGACAAGTCAAAGGTCTTTTTTTACTCTCAATAAATTCCTCTAGCGAGCGCGCATTAATGAAAATTTCGTGCTTTTGTCGAATCGCGTCCTCGTTCTCTCACTCTGCGAAAATTGAGGAGAAATCAGAAAGAGCCGCGCTGCGCTGTTTGGAAGGGAAAGCACAATGCTCGGCGTTTACGTGAATAATTTTACCATTCAGAGGGATGAAAGGGAAAAAAGTTCTGATAAAAATCTAAGTACGTTATCCGCAAATTCTCGCAAGAATAGAGTAAAGCGCGAAAATGTTCCGCAAAAAGTCGTGCACCCTCAAATCGTCGACATTAAGCTGTTGAAAATGTGAGCGCAGTTGAAGGGCCCGATGTTGTCTAATACGGTCTTCATTTTTATTTTCGTGTCTCCACACAGGGGAGAAGGCGTGAGACTTCTATGGGAAACATCGCTCCATGTTCCCTATACCTCATTTGTCTATAGCTTTGTCTATCAATGTTCATATAAAACCTGCTTGCACCGCGCGAAGAGCCCACCTACAGTTAAACATCGATGTTTTGTTAGTAAATAACAAAATATGAAGTTTCGGAAAATTGCATTCTGTTTCTTGAAAATGGTGTTCTTAAATTGTTATTGATAAATATACCTAAAAAAAGACTACACATGACGAAATCCTCGGTTAAGTTAGAAGGTTTGAGTTAGAGCTCAAAGCAATTTTTGAAAATACAGCGATGAAATGTGCATAACTACACATAGTCAGCGTTTAATCCTGCTTTAAGCTTGGAAACATTGAACTCAAACTGAGACGTACACTAGATGTTTGAGCATACGTATCCTAAGGTTTCATTTTAGACTCATATCCATGACATTTCAAGGAAAGACAATACATTTCAGGAGTCCGACACTGCTATCTCCCCTGTAGTGTAAAAGTTACTTTTCAGAAGATTAACGCTCAGATTCGCATGATGATAACTGCTAAGCAAAGGGTTGAGAAATTGGTTCAAAAATCCTAACCTAATTCGCATAAAATCGCCCGAAAAACTCGCCAGCAAACTTACCCCGCCGCCAAACTTACCAACATTGAGCGGTGATCAAAATATGAATTTGCTTTGATTTCCTTGCTTGACAAGTTACTCGTAAATCATCATTAGGAGAAATTCATTAGATTTACTTGCTCAACATATTGCTCATCAACCATCATTCAGCAAAACTAGTGTTATTGATCCCCGAATTTAACCTCCTCCTCACCGGATTACATCCCTTAATTTGTCGTTCGGCTCGAGAAAGGGCGTAACTGCACTTTAAGATGAGCTCGGAAAAGCATTGCGTTATATAGAGGACAGGGTTCATCCCAAAATGTGATTACGGCCTTCCATCAGGAAGGCGCCGAATTGGACTACATTTTTCAATTCGGCACTACATTCCTGGCTCAGTTTAAAAAAAACTTACGCACCATTAGTTTCCCTATCCACAAATGTGTTTTTACAGGTATGCCAGAAATTGAAGTTCCTAATTACACAATGTAGTCCAATTGTTAGTGCAAATCTCTAGATTCATTGTCTCTGACTTCTAGGCTCTTAGAAAAATGAAAAAACAAACCTTTTTCTGGAGAGGCTCTGGGAGGTTTGGCCGGGTTTTAAGGTCGAGTATCTTAGTGTGCAGCCTACGGAAACGGGGTAGGGGAGGAGAGGGAGCTGAGAGGGATAGGGTTAAATGATATTCCTTCCGTTCGACGCCGGGTCGAAGTTCTCAGAAAAAGTTCTCGAAACTTGACTTGGAGCCGGCGTCGCGAGCGGCAAACCGGCGCCGAAATTGACGAATTATCCGCCGGGGGGCGCTGTAATCCGCGGGAGATTAGGCAACGCCGACTTCGAGCTTAGCACAAATGGAATTCGCGGAAGTAGCGAGCACCTCGGTCCTTCGACACCGTGAGCAAACTTTCTTACTGCCTCATTTCCATAATTATCACGAAAAGCTGGTCGCTTTGATTAGGTAATTCTCGGCGATTCCTCCATCGCGCCGCCCCGAAAAGTCGGCTCACCCCTCGGCCGAAACCACGCATCTCCATTCCGTAATGAGTCCTGGACGACGTGAAGTCATACCGACTTTAGGGCTCATCTCAAAGTACACTTACGTTGTTATGTCTGCGGGAAGACGGAGTGAGCCTACCTCTTTAAGCGTGGCTGCCCTGTGATTGAGCCGAACCGTCGGATTCAGCCAAGGCTCAACCCCCTACCCCCACTCATGGGTGGGGAGGGGGGAACCCCAAACACCGTTAAAACAAATTTGTCGGAAAAGTTGAGAGGTTTCGGGCTGGATTCGTCGGGGAGGAGCTTAAAGTGCTTTAAAATCCGACTCTTGTTAGAACCGATTCCTTGGAAAAATGTTGAGTGTACGAAAAGTTGGCGGGGATTATAGTGTTTGCCAAATTCCGAATTCCCTGCGTACTCTTGGAATCAGTGGCATGGCGTGCTTTGCGATACATCGATTGATCTAACATTTAAACTTGTGGTACAGAATCGATTATTATGGTGTTCGCAGCGAACACCCTAATAATCGATTCTTTACCACAGCTCAAATGGGGAAACATCGATAATCGATCATTCACGCCACGCCACTGCTTGGATTTTCCTTCAGCATGGGTGAGAATGGAATAAAGAGCTATTAGCCTCACAGTAGCAAATCAAGCAGCAAAAATTGCGATATTTCCTACCCTCGTTCCATCAAAGTACCAAAATTCCGGCGTTTTTGGGGGTTTCTACCCAAAATATCCTGGAGTTCCATATTTTTTTCCACACAGTAAAATTCCCTACGTTTTTGCATGATATTTAGGGAAATCATCAACACACAATTGAAACGTTGGGTGCAAAAAGGAAATTTCTTATTTGTGGTGTCTCGAAATTTTTGCTAACAGCTCATCTATTATAATACACGCTTTACGGAATTCTTTGAAACTTTTACGGAATTTTCTTTATAATTTTACAATGCGGAAAACGAATATTTTCAAAAACTTCAATCAGTTAGGTTCATCTCTAAAGTATAAATTAGCAGTGAAGATTCTGAAACATCGATATTAAGAAATGCCCTTTTTGCACTCAACACTTCAATTGGGCGTATTTCTATCAAACAGACCTATGTGGATAGGTGAGAAATATGGGGTGTGCTCGATAGTTCTCTTTGCGTAAGAGTGAATGATAATAAAGCGCCAAAGACGTCAGCGGCAATGATCGAGCCCGCGAGCGGGGGCGCGATCTTCGTCGGGGGGCATTAACTCATGAGCCCTGTCCACAACGCTCTCGTGCCATGCCCGCGGCTCATGAATCCCGCATTCAGATGGCACATAGGTCTCTTTGATAGAATGTAATATCCCGCTTTCCCAATTCTTCAAAAGGAATCACGCCCACTTTACATTGCTTCTTATGCAGCTTCCTAGAGCACACCCCATATTTCTCACCTCCAAGTAGGTCTGTTTGGTAGAAATACGTCCATGAGACTAGCGCAACTGACCATTGTCCTTGTATGAGAAAACATGCTCGCTCCGAAGAATTTTCGGCACCCTTCCAGATTTGGACGTATTTCTGCCAAACAGAACTATGTGCACTAAGACATGAGCCCTGAGACCCATAAGAATATATGTGTCGCAAGCAATTAGCAAGCGCAGGTAAATTGCAATCTCTTTGTTGAATCGACAAATTAAAAATTTTAAAGTAAAAAGCGAGATAGGAAGTAGTGATCATTATGCTTTGAATTCAAACATAGGTTATCCCCTTCTTCTTGAATGCATGGTACCAGCTAGCACACTCGCGAGTTCGGGAAATTTAATCAATAATCTGCATTGGATTTGGTTAGGTTAAGCAACTTAACTAACTCCCGGGCAAAGCGGAGAGTATCGCAGGATTTGAAGGCGTTCCAGGCAAAGCGGGAAAAATCAATAATCTGCGTTGGGTTTGGTTAGGTTAAGCAACTAAACTAACTCCCAGGCAAAGCGGAGAGTATCGCTGGATTTGAAGGGGTTCCAAGCTGAGGTTGTGCCTTGAATTTCTTCGCTAAAGAAAACTTTACTATATCGATGTTATTGTAAATGCAATTTGACGAATTAACAAGTATGGAGCTTGCAAATTGCCGGCGATTGCTGACTGCCTGCGAAATATGCATAACAGGGCTCACGGCATAATGAACATGGTTCCGTTTGGCAAAAATACGTCCATTTTTCGAATGAAAGTTCGGCAACCGGGAGGGATGCAAGTGACGAAAAACATCACCGCATAACCACCGCAAGGATTTCCCAACGGAGCTCCTCCCTACAAAAAGAGTCTGCACCCTCCTCCCTCATCCCTACCTCCTCCCTTCCTCACCCCCTCGCCGCGTCCAACATCGTCTCCTTGCTCATTTGCTTCTGTTCAGCAAGGAACGGAACAAAGTTTCCAGTCTCCTCTCCGAAATGAGTTCTGTGAAACTCTTTAAACGGAGTGGCGAGAAAGGCAAGAATCACTCTGTTGTGCCGTTTTATTTCGCGCATTTGTTCCGCGTTCCCGCACTCCGAAATTAGGCGGGATTTTTGAGAATCTTTTATTCTCCTCGGCGCAGTTTTCCTCGCGGATTCGCTCCCGCTTTCCGTCGGCGAGAAACGGTGCGTCACGTATTTATCTTTTTGTCGCCACTTGATTGTTCTTGTCACACGTTCTTTCATTCATTTTGCCAGAGTAATCGATGCGTTTGTTCGAGTGAAACTCAGCACGAAGATGGTGCAAGTCAAAAATTCCTATCCAGGTTGCCCTGAAAAAAAAAGATTGGTAGAACTTACCATTCCTTCACTGAAAAAAAAAAGTAGCTTGGATCAAGCATGATAATTCTTGAATTTGCCGCCAAGAATTTTCTTTAACTTGCTTTAGGCTGACTTTTTCTTGATTCAAGAAAAATAATGCTTGGGTTAAGCAAAAAAGTAGCTTGTAATAACCAGCAAAATTCTTGATTTAAGAAGAGATACTTCTTGGCGGCAAATTTAAGATTCTTTTTTTTCCAGTGTTCACGCTGTATTTCACACAGCGTCAATTCAGAGTCAATTCTGCCAGAGGAAAGGTAATCGTTATCATATACTGGTACAGGTAACCATTCCTCTGGCAGAATCGACTTTGAATTCACGCTGTGTGAAATACAGCGTGAAAGAATGGTAAATTCTACCAATCTTTTTTTTCCGGTGAATGACGATAAATAGACCGCGTTTAGCAAAAAGGAACCATGTCACATCAGCAACTGCCAAATATAAGTGGACGATTCAATTTTGCAACACAGAAGGTTTGCGCGGATTCCTTTGAAAACATTAAGGAATTTGCTTCAAGCTATGCAGAAAATGCACTGAAATTTGCATTAAAATCCGCAAAACCGATTCCGTGTAAAAATTAAATTTCTCGATTAAATTTGGCAATAACTGATGAGGCTTGGTTCCATTCTGCTGAACGCAGTCCAAATTGCCATGTAAATTACGTCTCTCTGTCTCCGACATTGCAGATTTTAATAAATGTTTGCATGCGGGTTTAAAGGGGCTCTAGTATTTGTACGATAACAATTCTCACTGTTTTTTTCTTCGTGTTTTTTCTGAGTTTGCAAGTGAATAAGAGCACAGAATTCAATACATCAATATTTCAAGCGGCCTCGGCTTTTGTTGAACTAACGTCATTACTGTAAAAAGCCCGAAGTCCCTGTGTTTTTCGAGGTTTCCCCAAATTTATCAATTAAAATCATGATCATTTCAACTTAGATGATGTTTTACTTTCATTGGAGTTGAGATATTTGTTGTTCAATCCTACTTTCGATATACGATTTCACAGACAAGGCTGCTTCCATCCCGATGTTTAAATTAAAAAATCTACTTGATGTGGAAGAAATCTACACGCAATAATGGCAACAGATGGTTAGTATGGCGGTATAGTATCAACAGTTAGCAGGATAGGAAACAATCCACCGGCGCTAAAAAGGGGGAAAAATATACAAGTAAAATGAGATCAAACAGTCTCATTTGAGATCTAAATTGGATTGGAGAGCTTGTACCTTTACAATATTCACGTGAATTTAAAAAATCCTCCCTTCCTTGCTTGGAAACGGCTAAGCAAAATAAGAAAAAAAGCTTCAATGTGCCGTAACGAGCTTTTTATTGCGTAAGCGCGCATAGTTTTGGGGGCTCATGCTGAGATACAAAGCGCACTCAATTCGCGGAACCAATGATGGCCATACTCTTGCAAAAACTTGTTATTTTCCGTTTAAACGCAATGTCGAATATGCACGATTTATTGCACAATTCGGCAACTCTGGCTCAACGGCACCCGATCATCGGCGACACCGGATTGATCAACAAGATCCACCTATCCGAATGATGTTTCTGGGTAAGGTTAAGCGGTTCTTCCTTTTCCAATTTTCCCCGATCGTTTTTTCTTGGATAATTGGCGGGAAAATATTCCGGGCTCGATACCCGGGGCAGCGAGAAAATTGAATTACATAATTTGCTCGGATAAATACGGGGACTGCTCCAAAGAGGTGTTTCGCAAGAGTTTAGACAGATGCTGGTTTTCCGGGCCGACATCAAAGGCGGGGCCCGCGAGTCATTAAAGGTTCCTTGCGACGAAGAAAAAGGCCGCCCGACACTTTTCTTCACTCATTTTCCCGCGCCGCTCACGTAAGTGCACCGAGAAAAGGATTTAGGTTAACCCTCATCCAACAGATTCTGTTTGCAAGCCTTATTTCACATAAAGAGTAAAAATTCGACGCAATTAAATCAAAAGGAACAATATTCATTGAGATATAGGCACTGCCGTGCTAAGAAAGAACGCCGTATGAACATTCGGGAGTTACCAAATTTCCGTGGATAAAATGCTTATTTCTTTAAAGGAAATTTTTGAGTATTTTTCTGCCAATTTTGCAGATAATTGTGTTTGTAATTTGTTCTAAAGTGTCTGAAAATTTCAAGGAAAAATATTCATAATTTTCCTTTAAAGAAATAAGCATGTTATCCACGGAAATTTGGTAACTCCCGAATGTTCATACGGCGTTCTTTCTTAGCACGGCAGAGCAGAACCATGTTGTGCGTATTTTCTTACGGATCTCAGGGATCATGTCACAATGGCTATCGATGCCCAAACCGCGTATCTCGTTTGCCGTGTTCAAAAATATCCGCTTCTATTTTTCTTTTGAAAAGCAAAAAATCAATTCAAAGTCTCCAAAGTAAATACCTCACACAGAGAGGAAAAATTATGGAAGTTAAAAAAAATTAACGTTGAGTGGTTCTGCATTCAAAAAGAAAATATGACCTGAAGTCTGCAACGTCGCAAACCGAGATACGTGGTTTGGAGGTTTCACCATCCATATAGTTTCTTTTGATTTAATATGTCCAACTTAAAAACTGTTAAGCACTACTAGAGGCTGCTAAGATTGTCTATCGACCGTGTAAGACTTCTCTAAATTTTCGTCTTATTTTTATGACGGAATCGTTTTTCTTGGGCCGTTGAATCTCTGTTCAATGAGAGAAACGGCTGCACAATCTTGCCAACACCTAAAGGTGCTTACCGGGTTTTAAAATACCGCTCTTCGTATTCTAGATGTAAAATCGTCAAAAACCAGATGGCGCCTTCAATTTTGCAGATGCAATTGGGATGTCCATTAGGTACGAATAGTTGTATTTCCGCGCAGTCATCGACGCGCTTTCCTTTCCTTTCCTCTATTTAGGAGGAAGAGAAAGCTAACAAGAAAAAGAGTTAGAAGGATAAGGGAGAAGGAATAACATCTACATAGCGGTGTTTCGAAATCCCACCTCCAATTTTAATTTTTTTGAAGGCAAGCAATTAACATATTCGCTGAAAAATTTGTGGAAATAATCTTCATGTGGACGAGAAGTGATGAGAAAAGCGACGGAGAGTGTTGGATAGTTTACCTCCAAAAAATTAGAATAGGAGATGAGATTTGGAAACACCGCAATGAAGAGTCACTATTTCGCATTACTTCCACAGAACACCCACTTCAAGATCTTTCGAGCAACATGCAGTGACGATTCTTTCAAGTTGGCAGCACCGTTTTTCCTCAATACGGAACTAAGTGCATTAAGATATGAGCCCTGAGACCCATAAAAATATATGCATAATAGGACTCACGTCATAATGCACACAGTTCCGTTCGGCAGAAATACGTCCAATTTAAATGCATGTAACACAATCGATTGAAATAGATTTTTCAAATTGATTCAAATGCAGGAAAAACAGCGTTACCAACTTGCAAACTCGCCACTGGGAACTAGTTGCGGCCGCGATGAAATCCGCAAAAAGGTTCGATGAAGCGAAGCCTTGGTGCCGTTAATCAAACCCGATTCTGGATTCAAATTCAATTAGTTGAGTGGAAAAGCACCGGGTGTTATCACGGGTTTCGATTACGGCGGAGAAAACAGAAATGCAACATGTGAATGGAGCGGTTTGTCTTCGAGTGCATTGTTGATAAGACCCGGGCGGGCCGCGGCGAGGGATACGGCTCGGGATCGGGCTGAAACGAAGGCGGGCGGGCGGGCGGGTGGGCCGAGAAGAAATCGCAGCATTCATCGTCCTAATTCAAAGCCCATCAAAGAGCGAATTGTAACCGTGTGCAACTTAACTTGTTGTTCCGAAACCGCTAAGCGCTAAAGCTCCATGACGAGCCACCGACAATGAGCCGCCAAAGTCCCTCCGATCCCTAACTTCTTTGCAAGGGCTTGCCGTGTTCAGGAAAAACCCCGTAAGGAGCATTCCGATTTTGCCAAACTTCTTTTGATAAAACGTTTTGATTTTGAGAAAATCTATGGATACCTGCACTACATTTTGCAATGTGGAACTACAATTCCTAGCCGATTCGTTAATACACTCTTGTGCATAGGAAAACTCATTGTACATACGTCGTTTCTAATCTGAGCTAGATATTTTAGTTTCAAACAGCAAAATGCAGTCTATCATTTTGTTTTTGAAATTTTTGGAGACGGAGACTTGGTCCGGAAATTTTTGTATTGAAAAGAGAATAAAATCCTATGGCAAGTCCGGAGAAAATCCTTTTAAGACTTCCAAAGGCGTGTATTTTAACGGAAAAGACTTGGCAACGTTCGAATGCACATACGACGTTTTTCTTCAGAGCGGCAAAATGGCACAAGCTAAAATTTATTCTAAATGCGTCGAGTTTTGATAAATTCCGAAAACCTAATGGTGGCTACTTTCGAAAAAAGCGCCTCTATATCCACGATATTTCTGAATGTACGAGGAAAATTTCTGGAAAAACTGCAGATTAGTTCTCATTTTAAATAAATAAATAAATTATACATGAGCGGACAACTTTGCCTTATGATAAAGTCTCGGATAATTTTCATTAATGTTTTTTGTCCTTATATTTTGGTGGCATTCCTATATAAAATACGTTCCTGGTTTAAAATGATACTACTTACACGTATTCATCAAAGTCTTCCACGTAGATAGACTTATTTAGCTTAAATAAATCCGAATAAAATGCCGGAACTGCGCAACAACTCAGCAGCCATCGCACAAATACGCGGAAAAAAAACGAAGCGCCTTCCATTTTTTGATAGGCAACACACACATCCTAGGAACACGAATAGTTGCATTCAGGCTTTGTTACCGAAGTCGCGTTGTTTGTGCGGTGGGATACCAGATTTTGAAGGTTTCACCACAGTGCAGCGTTTTCCTTTCTAGATATTTAAACTGCCTGAATAAAATCAATTACTATTAAAGGTAACTAAATAAATGTTTTAATTTTTGTCACAGTTCTTTCAAGACTTCTAACAAGCCATTTTCATGATTTTTGTGACTATCGATGTGTGATAACTTCAAAATGTGCCCACTTTCTTTATATTCTTACGAGGTCTTTTGATGGCGCGAAGCTTTCTTTGCGCGTTGGGTTAGTTACACCGACAAACAGTGACGCTGAATTTGTACATTCTGAATGTAAAAAAGTGCGCGAGAACTAATAAAACGCTTAATTAACCACTACAATAGTTACATTCGCAATGTCAAGATGCAAAACTAACTGCTATGGCAGTTAATTCAGCGTTTTGTGAGTTCTCGCACACTTTTTTACATCCAGAATGTTGAATCAGCATCACTTTTTTTTCGGTGTAGTAATTTTTCAATTAATGACCTACAAGGTTACTTCATCAGGTTTTTTGTTAAGTTCGTCCAAGTTTACGCAATTGCTTGCCACATAATGCATTTTTCGGGACAACTTAAGGTTTATTTCATTTATTTCATTTCTTTAGCAGCCAGGGGGCGTGAACGTGACCCTCTAGTGTGCTTATAGAAACTACAGAGCATTTATTAAGGATAGGATTAGCGATAAAAAAAACAAGCGGGAAAGTTCTAATACGTGGGTATTAGAGAAGCGCTCAGCGGTGAGCGCAATTTTAATGAGTCCCAGATTTAATTTACTACCTATTAACTGAGTATGTTAAAATTTGCAATAATTAAAACATCTAAAATTGTGCTTCCTCCCCCCCCCCCCCCGAAAAAAATCCAAGATCCATAAGAAAAATAATGATCCATTACTTAAGTACCGAAATATTAATACATAAAAAATCCTCGATTTCTCATAAAAACAGAGAAAACTATTACGGCTCCAAAAAAATAACTTTTCTAGATCATTTGAAGAAAATGTATCAAAGATGAACGTATCACTTAACGAGGCCAAATTAATTGTTTTAATGATGCCCTAATTGGACACGTAAAAAATATTATAGGTAAATAAATGAACGAAATATAAATATTAATAGGTAAATGATGAGACAATAAACGAAATCAATCAACTGCAACTGATTGTGAGTACTGAAGGTAACTTTTCGCGAATCGAAGGCACCATGTGTCCGCTAGGTTGCAGCACACTACGCTAAAACCTTCTAATGACTCATGATCAGACACAACCTTTCCTATGTTTATTGTTTATGCTCTATGATACTCTGTCTTCGTGATAACAGGATTTCATACAATACAATAATCTAATACGTAATTACGTAAATAGAGAAAGAGAATTCTTGCAATACCAGAATTATAACCAGGGTAAACGGAAATTACATTCATTTTTTCCTCCTCATATTATGTTGAGCCTTAGTGAAAAATCTTTCCCACTTTCCTTCCGCAGTTTTCCTTCTGACAGCAAATTGTTAATCATGTTCTCCTGAAATCCTTGCTTTCATTTAGTAGATTCGGAATTTCTCATAAATTTTAGGAATTTAAATGCGTTTACAGAAATTTCTGGCCAACCAAAGGCAGAAGTTGCCTCTACGCCTTAATTTATAAAGGTAACTTACGTTCTGTGTAATTAATAAACCATGCTGGCCCAAATATCTGAAACCCTCTACTGTGATAACATTCGAATCAGTCACTGTTACAGGGACAGTAATATCTTCAATGTAATCTATAGGGATATTGTAGGTATAGGTATATCGTAACAAGTCAACAGTGAAACTAGCAGACCATGTATCTCGTTTGCGGTGCTTAAAAATCTCCGCTCCCATTTTATTCTTTTGACAGAGAACAAATCATTTTTCCTCCTTGGTTTTCACAGAGTTTTCTTTGCACAGAGAAGAAAAATTGCAGAAGTTTTTATAAATTGATGTTGGTTGGTTTTCCGTGTAAAGAAGAAAGTATGAAAGGAAGTCTACAACGTCGCAAACCGAGATACGGGGTCTGGTAATTCCACCGTCCAACTGTATTTTACAGAAATTACATTGTGAGTATGGAGCTGATCACTAGAATTACTATGCATAGATATGTACCTAGGATAAGGGTGGTTGCAACAGTATTTGTCATGAATGGTCCATGACACCTGCAGAAAAGATCGGTGGTTCCTGAGTGATGATAAGAGGACTCGTAGGTTTCGTTGAAACGCATGATTCTCATATGTATCTGTAGAGGTATAGAGTTTTGGCCTGCTGAGGAGTTGAGTAAATTAGGAGCCATTGCTCATAAGCTGACAAAGTTAGGAGGAAACACGATGAAACTGTAGAACTTTTGATACTTTGAGAATGTAAACAAAGACTCAACCTCAAAAATCTTTCACAATAATATTGTGTACTCAATTTCCAAAAACTCTATGGTTCATGAATTTTTTAATCAAAGGTAAGTAAAAGTTCTCCAACTGGATGAGAGATGGCCGTAGTGATCATTCGACGAAATTCTCTCTGCCATTTTACCTATTCATGGAATCAAGTAAATGTAGGTCCCCGTTTATTAGACGATGCGACGCATGAAAAAATGCCAGGCGAAAGCAGTATCTTTTGTTATTGTAAGTCATAAAATCAGGTTGTAGGTAAGAAAACTTCCTCACACATGGAGGTGATGTAACTTTCAACCTCATCTCCTACATAGTCTGGTGGAACACTTATTATCGTCTTACGGTAAGTAATGGAGAAACCTTGTTTTATCGTCTCAAAGCGAGTCCTTAAGGAAGGTTATTTACCCTCTTTACTGAAAAGTAGACAACAGGCCAGTTGAAATTTTGCTCTCATTGAGCGTTCAAATGTCTGTGTTAGGTCTGCGGAGATAACACATAAGGTGTCTTGCAATGAATCTGACGGAACCAAATTCACCAGAGAGTGAATGAGTAAATGAGTCATGAAACCTAGAATTTTTAGTACAAATAAGAGGCTAACACATACCTTTGTTATGGAGCAATGTGAGAGGTAGAATGTAGCGGTTTCAGAGTAGAGTGTTATAAGGAAGATTTATGAAACTGTCGGTGCCGCAAAAAATCTTAGACTTTGAAAGTACACAATTTTCTGCTACTTCAGATATCTCAGATTTTTTGACACCTAGTTAAACTCAATAATTAGAAGTTGTGAACTGACAGGGATGTGATGACGACATCGCTTTGAGAATAACAGATATTCTATGATCAAGGATACACTCGAGCGGTCCTTTTCATAATTTGCAGCGATGAGGTGGTGACAATTACGAAGGTACAAATCCCTGCGCTTGAGCTGCGCAAAATGCTCCAGTCGTTTATCTATGCTATTCAGCATAAAAATGCAAACCGTGTTGTAATTGGTGCTTGAGAACAACTGTGGTACACTAGTATAATGAAGCATTTTGCATGTATCGCAAATGGCAGATCTCCTACCTGACATACTTTAATTAACCCAAAAACACTAAAACAGTCTCTGAGGTAGCATGATAATTGGTCAAATAATTTCACAGCATTATACTTCAGAAACTTTCACAAACTTCACGAGGTGGGCAGAACGAGTCTGAAGACAAGACACGACATACTTTGAATAATTCCAAAATATTATGCTTCAAATTTCAGACAATTTCACAATCTTAAATTTCACAACACAATCTTAAACGAGGCGGATGGATTATGGAATTAATTATGGATGGAGGGAGATGGACGAAATATGAAAACACAAAGGAGTAAGCGAGACGCGAGAAGCAAATACGGGAGAGTAGTGTCATCTGAATCTGAATCGCGGCTATGTACCTACAGAAAATGAACATTGATCTTATTAAGCCAGAAGAGGGCCAAAGACGCCAAAACTCATGAACCAATTAGAGAAGGGCAAAAGGATGGCAATACTCTCCAGTACCTAGGTCAAAGACACATAACCTAGATGTAGGCGAATTCTACTAAGGTCTCCGAATAAGGTTATCACCGGTGGAAAAGTTTTCGGAAAACAGAACGCGAATCTTGAACTTTCAGAAGTAATTATAGGATAACTATAAACCGCATAGCAAAGAGAGTTTTAGGACTGTTATTTATTTCTTACGCTAATTTGCATTTAATCGTATTCACAGAGGCATAATGAGGTAATCAAAAAAAAAAAAAGTAAAAATGGCGTTTCGTGCATCGATGAGTTGGTGCGCCATTTGATCGCTTGAGCGCCCTACTATACTAGAGCTCTAGTGGCAAATCGAAATCAAAAAGCGCCGCCTATCGGCTGAGCGCTTAAAAGGAAAAGACAAATAAGGTAAAAAGTTAAGGGCTCTTGTGCTCTGGAGCTTGGTGAAGAATCAAGCTGGAGACTCAGCACTACATCGGCGGCGGCGGGAAAAGCGAGATGACGCGGGGGCGGGGGATATTATTGCCAAAAAGTGCTTTTAACAGCAAATATCGCCGGCAACTCGCAAGTTGGTGCCTCATCTTATTTATGACCAGTTTCCCCAAGGTAACGTCATTTCGGTTAATAATTTAAGTGAAACGTCTCCTAAATTGCTCTCTTCCACCGACACCAATCCACTTCTTTCCCGAAACCGCGTCACAGCGTTCCACTCCACGCCTTTATCGCCTCTTGTGTCTTCCTCTCCCGTCCTTAAGAAAAACGCCCTATGAACCTTAAGACGTAGTCCAACTTGGTTTCACAAATCACGAATTTTTGAAAACATTTCCTTGGCATTTATCTTCCAAATTTGTAGAGAATTTTTCTCATAATTTTATCTAAAGAGTCTGAAAATCCCAGTGAAAAACATACATGCCATTCTTCAAAAATGAGTATTTCCCGGAGTAAATTTGGCAACATTCGCATTTTCATACGGCGTTTTTCCTTAGTACGGCAGTCTTCGCTTGCGGCATCCTGCTAGGATCGGTTATATCCTCTTTTAAGCACCAGCTAGAGCTATAGTTACGGTGAGATAAACAGGCAGTTTCAACACCATATAAAATTAAATGCAAATTTGCTTACGATCTTGAGGCTGGAATGATGGAATGATATGGTGTGCTTACCTGCAACAAGAAAAAGAAAGAAATAATTAGTGAACCTAAAATATTAATCCAGTATAT
This sequence comes from Bemisia tabaci, assembly GCF_918797505.1. Classification (NCBI taxonomy): domain Eukaryota; kingdom Metazoa; phylum Arthropoda; class Insecta; order Hemiptera; family Aleyrodidae; genus Bemisia; species Bemisia tabaci. The sequence goes on from NC_092798.1 coordinate 51,980,105, forward strand.
AAACTGCCTACACAGCAAAACTGGAAGACATGTTTCGCAAATGGATTACATTTGGACTTCATTTTGCAATTAGGAACTACAATTTTTGGCTTATCCATAAAAACACTTACGTACATGGCAAAACTAACGGCGCATACGTTGTTTCTAAACTGAGCCAGAAGTTTAAGTTCCAAATTTCAGAATGTAGTCTATTTCCCACTTACATACTACAATTTCTGACTCAATTCAGAAATAACGTAAGTACCGTTAGTATCCCTGTACACAAAAGTGTTTTTACGGATGAGCCAGAAATTTTAGTTCCTGATTTCGAAATGTAGTCCAATTCAGCGGGGATAAAACTCATGCAGAAATTGTTTCTGCTTGGTTGGGTCTAAGGCTCAGAATTGGAATTTTAGACAGTTAACACTCTTAAATGCCCTAAAGAAACAGGAGTGTGTGATCCACTTAATTTTTGTTCTGAAACGGAACGCACGGTGGAGTTACAATAATGTAACGTTCACACTACATTTTGCAATCGGACGTATTTCTGGCAAACGGAACTACGTACATTATGCGACATGAGTCCTGTTGTGCATACATTCTTATGCGTCTTAGGGCTTATGTCTTAATGCACATAGTTCCGTTTGGAAGAAATACGTCCAATTAGGAGATACACATTATTCCTGTTTGCGACGTTGCGAACTTCCTGTCATACTTAGTGTCTTCTTAATTTGAAAACTTTAAGTGATTCATTGTAAACTTTCTTGATTTTCCCTTTCTGTCAGCAGGATTTTCTAAATAAATTTCAAGATAAAAGATTGGCTTGTTGCTAATCGAACACATATAATAGTGGCGACAATTCTGAAGCATCGCAATGGAGATACGTGGTTTTGCACTTTGGCCATCGATATGAAACGCAGTAAGAAACATTCGGGTGGGAGTTCCTCCGTCTCACACCTCGACAGACGTCGACGCCAGGGGGGGGGGGGGGGGGGGGAGAAGGGATCAAACGTTGTCACTCAAAGCGACCATTGAAGCGCGAGAGAGTTCCTCTCTCGGGTGAGCTGCGGATTGACGCGACCGGAAATGAAAGGGCTAATCAATCATAGGCGGCGCCGGAAAATGAGATGTGCCGGAAAAATGGAAAGTATTCGGGGAAAATATTGTTTCCGATTCTCGAGGGGGCGGTGGTAGTGTTTTTGACAACCCCCTCCCCCTCTCGCCGCACGTTTTGGAATTGTGATTCGCACTTGTGCCGACGCCTTAGAAAAAAATACGATTCTCGCCTCGATACACCGACGAGAGACACCCTACAATTTCACCCTTGAATCTCCTTCGAGCCACTGTTCTGCTGTGCTTAGGAAAAACACCGTATTAACCTTCAGACGTTACCAAATTTCCTTTGATAAAACAAGAATTTCCAGGTAAATTTATGAATATTTTCCTCCCATTTTTTCAGATAATTTAGTTCGCAATTTTACCTATAGATTCTGAAGATATCAATGAAAAATATTAATATCTTTCCTAAAAAATACAAATTTTAACGAAAGAAATTACGCAACTCTCGAATGTTCATACGGCGTTCTTCGTTAGTGCGGCAGTATACACCCCGTCTACAAAGGTTCCTTTCCATGGTTACAAGTAATACTTAGGTGTATTTTTCCTATTTTAAAACCAGGAAGGAATAATCTAAAATTTTTACGTTGGCGTGCGACGGATTCTGGAATCCGTTGGAGTCGCCTCGCGGATCCGCGTGGAAATATATTCGTCGGGAAGTTTCAAGAGTTGCGAGTTGCCTCCATTTGTTGCCCAACTAAACTCATCAAAGACGCGACAACCGACTCGAGACTCGCAAACTTGCCGAGAACATCAAATGTCTTCTAATAATATTCTGCCATTTTCTTCTCCCGGGGACTTCGGGGCCGGAGGGCCAATATTTACGAGGGGCCTATCAGACTCCAGACACTCAAAATGTTGCGGAATTGATGTGTCACGCCCCACCCCCTCCTCCCACTCACTCCCACTGCAACGTCGCACGGTGGGGCGAGTCGATGAGAGAACTTGGACACGGACATGATATGGAAACTTTAAAAGCTCATGTCCTCGGTAATACGAAACGTACGAGTTTAAACGTCGCTCCATTGCTGCCGTGCTAAGGAAAAACGCGAATTCCAAAAAATGTATGTTCTTTCAGAGGGCTATTTTAGAATCACACATAATTGATTGTACCAGAGAGAAAAAAAAAAAAAAAAAAAAAAAAAAAAAAAAAAAACAAGCAGTGAACTCCAACACAATGTGTTGATAAGGCGCGTCATTAACTCGCACATATCAACCCCTTTAGTTTTCATTTACAGAGATTTCAAAATAGGCAAACAGCATAAAAAGAGAATTCACGATCCAACACTGCGAGGTCAAAGACGCACCTTGACGAGACCGTGTATTGTGAAAGTAGAAAGCTATTCGATCGAATTTAAGTTTTTTGATCTGCCTCAAGCAAAATCTTATCAGATTCTTGAAGAAAAGTGCTACGGAATAATTTAAGCGAAGAAAGGAAAAATTCTGTCGAACTCCTAGAAGATAAAGTCGATTTAAAGGTATTTTGGGGCTAAAATACCCAAATCACCGGTAGTAAAAATCCCGTTATATTATTGAAAAGAAATTGACTCGATATAAATGCAATTGCATTAAATACGTCTTGATTTTGTTATTTTAAACGTCTTTCCATGCAAAGAAGTTCAACCATGTCGTTGCTTTATTCATTCATGAATTGAAAGTAAGCAATCTACATCCCGAAAATCTACTGATTTGCCGTAAAAAATTGCAGAAACTTGATATACCAGGTCGATGCACCCACTCGTTGAATTTACCAACCAATTTTGTGAGTGCAAATGTGTAAGAATCAATATGCTATAGTCATTTTGGGTGCATTTATTTTTCATGAAACAATAATAATTTCAATCCCGAAAAACCATCAATTTTCCGTATAAAATCGAAAAAATCAAAATATGTCAACTCCCCGACGTGAAAATTAGATTCTACGTATGTAAAATGTAAATACTTATGTATCGATATGCTGAACAGAACTATGTGTGGACAGTCAGAAGCCCGCGGCAACATTAATTCAACAGAAAAACTGTAAAAATTAGATAGGATTTTAGCCGCTTTGCCCGCCTCTCCTCGCTACTTACAACAAACCGTTCTTATACTCATCTCAAAATTTTTCTCAGAGCTTTGGGTTATTATCAGCTTCCATTTAAACTCCGGTTCGATGGCCGAATCGGCTGCCAAAAAAGCAAGCCACTGTTGAGGGGTTCTATGAGAAATTCGTGATATTATCGGCTCTCAGGAAATCACCCCATGGCTAAAATTGGTGGTATAAATGTTTAAGTGCTTAAAATAATCGTATTCAAGAAACTAAGGAATTAAACTATGGAGTCAATTTCTTTTTAATAATATAACGAATTTACTACCGGTGATTTAGCTATTATAGCCCCAGAATACTTTTAAAGCGCCTTTGCGTTCCAGAATCTCGACGGAATTTTTTTTTTTTTTTTTTTTTTTGCTTAAACGATTCAAGAAACATTGTAGTTAAAAATATAAAGATTTTTCGATTTGGACGTATGAAAAATGTTTAACTCGTTCAGGCACACCGTGTATTGTATGGAGTACTGCTGTTATTCGACCGTTGTCTTCAGGTCAAAATTCTTACAAAGAAGCCCCTTGCAAGAGGCAAATTTTTTGTAATTTCTCCCAGTTTTTTCAGCGTTAGGTATATAAATGAATTGTTTGTCAAATTTTGAGGTCAATTATATTTAATTGTAATTTATACTTTCTTTTTTTCCCCTTCATTTTATTTTTCGTATCGAGGAGTCGAGGTTTTGTTGATTTCTTCGGATTTCGATTACTGTAACTTCTCTTCTATTCGGCCGATTTTTATGAATGAGGTCTCTTTTTATTTGTGTTTTAACGGAGAGTAAGGAAAAAATTGCTAAATACATGCGAAACAATTTTTTTTGAAAATTGGATGAATCCTAGCGTGACGGTGAAATGGTTAATGAAGCGTGAGTAATTGGGGTACGGGTATCGGCCGCGTTGGGACCCAAGGCCCATTGTTCTTCGTGACGCCGACGCAGTGATCAGGAGCGTGGGGACGAGAGGGCTTAGTGGACTCCTGTATGAGCCACGTTTAGCAAATGGTCTAATGAGTCTCGAGGCTCATCACAGATTGCACTTACCACTATCCTGGTGGCCCCGGCTATCAGAGCAAGGAGTACCAACTTTTGAAAAGGATAACAGTGTTGTGGAGATATGTCAAAGCAACGTTGTGAACAAAACGGAGTGAGTGAAATTCTCATTCAAGGAGTGCCGAACTGGTCAGCCATCCTCGAATCAGTTCGCTTGCTTCCGCTTATATATGCATATTTTAAATCAGCGCGCCCCATTCTAAGGTTTTTTTAAAAAAAACCAAGAAACGTAGACTCTTGGTATTCATTACACATAAACTAGCGAGCCCCAGAATGAGAAACAAATTTTAATCATTATTATTGACGGATTAGTAAACTTTTTACACGCTTTGGAAAATCTCAGAAGTTCGCGGTAGTCACTTTTCGGTAAGGAACTAGGGGACTCGGTTATTGTATCGAGGGGGGGGGGGGTCGAAACGATCGCAAAGGCGGTATACTACGTATACGCGCCAAAAAAAAAACCCTCCCACCACCAATTGAGATTGACGCTTGCGTGATTTGGAAAATAATCGGTTCGATTATGACACTGCCGTGCTCCGGATTGACGTCATATGAGCATCCAAAAATTGACAAATTTTGCACGATACAATACGAAATTTTTGGAAAACTCGAAAATATTTATCTTCAAAATTTTTAGATACATTTCCTAGCAATTCAACCTAAATACTCTACAGCTTGCCAGAGAGTACACTAATACTTTTCTTCGAAAATGTGCACTTTCATGGGGAAAATCTGGAAATATTCGAATGATCATAGGACGTTTATCTTCAGTATGACAGAATTTGGCATTCAAATTTTCTGCTCGCGAAAGAAGCATGATGGACGGAGGCTTAAGTAGAAAACGAAATCATCCTTTAACGGTAGGCAAATAAAAAGATCTTGGTTCCACACGAATTCCATATCTCTTATGATGCAAATTATATTTGATTTTGTTCAAAAAAAAGGTTCATTCACAGGGAAATTCTCCCATCGAGAATATACTAAAATCACTCTAATACTTGCTTCGGCTTGAGTAGACTCCGATATTTCTGTTGGTAAGAAGTTTGAATTAGCGAGGAAAAAACAGTTTTCTTCCGACCTTTGGTATGAATTTTGAAAGTTGTTTTCCTTCATGTTCCTCCCTTGACACCTCTTAAAATCTCATCTCGACGAAAATGACACACAAACTTGCGATATTGGTGAAAAAAATCCGGTATTTTCGGGCTCTTCCAATGTCTCGTTCCACTGTGCGCCTTCATATTTACGGGGAAACTTCCCGCACAGCGTCAGTAACGGCGCATATTCATTGGGTTCTGTGACAGTGCCCGAAGTTGGAGACAGCCAGGCCGTAACATGCGCAGAAAAATCGCCCGGATAAAACTAATTCGATAAGTTTATAACAGCTCACCAACAGCTGAAGGTCCTCTGGATTCTCGAGTTGGAATTAATTCCTCCAATTAACTAACTTGAAGAACTTCCGATTTCGGAGGCATCCTCGGCTTAGCTAAATGTTGGGGCGCACGCATGGGGCTCCAACCCTTTAACGTCTATTTATTTCCCACCGCAAAGTTTTGTCCAAGAGTTTCCACCATATCCAACCGTTCGAGTTATTGTCCTCAGGGTTGTCTTCTGAGAGTCTATCAAGTTTGAAGGACTACGAACCGCAAGAGACGGGGTCGAATCGATGTTGAAAACGCTTATACTCGAATCATTTACTGCACACAAAATACTGAGATTTAAATACTAAAAGTTGAACCAAATTTTTTTCTTTATACTAAAGTAGGTTTCTGCTTTTATTTTAAAGTCAAGCTTGCCAAATTAATTTAAATAAAGAGATTAAACAAAATAATGAAGACATTTGAAGCACTTTTCTAATTCATAATGACGTGATGAAGGTGCCTGCATATCGTCACCTTCCAGCCAAAGCATCAAAAACGCAAGCGCCGTGCGAAATTTTAACAATTCCGCGACCATTCTATTTTTTTACAGAGAAATTGTTCAACGAAGCTATCTGACAATTTCACTGAATTTTTTTGTGCTCCCGATAAAATGCAGTGAAATTTTCAAGCAAATTCAAGCAACAATTTCTCTGTAAAAAAATTAAATGGCGGCGGGAATTTGTAAACGTCGCATTGCGCTTGTGATACTTTGGCCGGTCGGTGACGATTTGACAATGTGTGAAGGCTCATACGGGTACTTCCTCAGAGGCGGATTCAGCAATTTGGCAACACTGAATCCCTCCATTTAAACCTATGCTAAATAATCAATTCTTGTTGGAGCACCAGCGGGTCGATTGTTGAATCGTTATCGAATGCTTCTGATGGATAAATCCCTATCTTAACAATGCTATATATCGATCAAGGTCATTCGATAACGATTCAACAATCAAGGAGCTGGTCCTTCCAAGAATCGATACATTGCCTTAGGCTTAAATGGAGGAAATCCGGTGTTGCCAAATTGCTGAGTCCGCCAATAGTTTTTCTCATACTAGTATGACGCAACCATTATCGGAGTCGACTAGGAGTCTAAAAAAACGTCATTGCGCGGGAGGCGACTTATCCGGGGCGCTCGACGGTCGGCTCTTAATCCAGGATTACGGTGCATCGATCCCCGGGACTGGACGGGCGGTGGGGCCGGTGCGGGTGCCCGGTGGGGCCGGTGGTGGGACCCGGAGAAGCGGGGCTTGCGTGGCGCACGAGGCAAACAAAAAGTGGCGAGTACGTGTGCCCGGGCCGACTCCGCGGCATTAATCAGTTTACCAATGAAATATTCTCCCCGCTCCGCGAGGGAGAGTCACGCCCCACCCCTCCACCCTCCCCAACCCTACGGCCGGCCAAACGTCCTTCAGCGCCGTTTTATGATTGACTTGTTACCCTCTTATTTTCCTAACCTTCCTCAGGCGCCGTTGCCACTTTTTCCTTTTTCATAGGCGTGCTCACCTCGGAAAAATCTGGTGTTGTGTATAGATATCTCGCTTAGTCGAGGGACGGTTGAGTCCAGGAAATCGACGGCGTAAGTCCGCAATCATATATCCATATGTCGTTTGCGGTGTCTGAAAATCTCCGCCTCTAGGTTATTTTTTAAAGGAGAACCAATTGACATCATTCCTTGAAGTTTATGCAGAATTTTCCTCGCACAGAGAAGAAAAATCACGGCAATTTTAAAGAACTACCGTTGAGTAGTTTTCCCTTTAAAAACACTCAAAAAAAAAAAAATGTTACTTTAAGCTTCAGCAAGCTTGATTCAGCATGACGGGCGTCTTAAAAACGGGTACAAGCTTACAGCATGTTACGGGAACATAATCAAAAATGTTGAAGAAACATGATAGCCGTCATGTTAAATCAACATGACTGTCGTCACGTTGACTTAATATGCTGTCGTGTTGATTTAACATGACAATCATGTTGATTTAACATGACAATCATGTTGATATACGAGTACGTCAAATGCTACAAATTAAAATAAATTACGTTATTTTTATGAAAATTGAATCGTATTTTAATGTAGTTATACTTCCAATACTACTCTCAACCCAGAATCATCCCATCCGACCTATCAAATTTTTCCGACTTTTTCGGGATTTGAACGCGGGACCTACCTATTACAAGCGGAGTGTTCTACCAACCGAGCCATCCGGGCTTGTGGTTCCAAAAGACGAATTTTAAGTGTTTCCATATCCCACTGAATTACTTTTTCATTTTTTTGCCGTCTAAGTTGTGTGAAATGCATACCGCATCAGATTGTTAGGTTTTTCTTTTTTTCCATTCACTATTTACGAAAAGGAATTTACATTATGCACCATATAAAAATTAACAATTTATCACGAACTATTTTTTTCTCCTCCAACAACGATGTTTACTTTCTTCAGTGTTTACGATCGTCATTTTTATTCTTATTTTATATCATGAATAATAATTAGATAATATAAATAAATCAAACATTGAAAATAAAAATATAATCAAATAATTAGAAACGTATGATTCTAAGAGCTTTAACCACACGAGCGAAAATGTTTTTGAACGAAGAATAATAAACTATCATCAACTTAAAAGTAATTCTTTTTGTTTCATGTGTAAGTATTATTACCGTATTACCATTTATTTGTCATGGTGAGCGTTACAGCCCAAGCATGTATGACTTAATGACTGCATTATGCATGGAATTGCTTGCATTTATCACATTAGACCTCTTTTTGAAAGAAGTAATAGTTTACAGACAAAAGAGGAACGATTTGAAAAATTGAAACTAATACGTAATTAACGAAATGTAAAGTAGGAATCCATTGCGAAATGAGGTCGCTTGTATTTATGAGAAGTACTTAACTTAAATCCATAGGTTCGTCTGCCACCTGGAACAAGGTAGAATTTCTTCTTATCAGCTTGGAATACATTTGGTTCTTGACCAATATTTTATTTAAGGGAATATCATATGAGTTGATATTGTAATTATTTTGTAACTTTAGGTTACATGCATAATTGTCACTGGTATCAATAGTTTTTATTCAGAAATCAACAGATTGTATGTAATCCTGAAATGGGATCTTTTACTGCACCAGCTATTATTAAACGAATGTTTAATTTTCTCTATCCGTTTTTCTTAAGAGACTTTTTCAGAATGTACCAACGAATGGTTTGAAAAGAGTAATAGTACCAGTTCTCTGAATAAAAAATAGGTACGCTATTTTTTTAATTTGAACGTTACTCGCAGTGAGTGGACAATCTTGTCTAAGTGTCAAGACTATCGAGTCAGGTGGCTTAGATGTCTAGCTTAGGAAACGAAATCATGAATGGAGGGAGGGGGAGGGAGATGTGGAGGAGGAGGGGGATGAGGAGGAGGAGGGAGATGAGGAGGAGGGAGAGGAGGAGAACACGCCATCCCCCTTTTCAGTACGTAGATGATGTTTCAAGAGCACCACGGTACTCCTGAAACAATATGAAAGCAAATGGTAACATAACACTGCATATGCTAATTCAACAAAATGTTAATGTTCTTTCAACCAAAGGAATGGTAAAACAACATGTGTAATGCAGTTTCAGTCTGACATAATGCTAAATTTACATGAATTTGGTTGAATTAACATGCGTAATGTTACTCGAATATTACCGTCATGTTGATTCAACATGACAGGTAGAAGCATTCTCGGTCATGTTGATTCAACATGACGGCAAATGTAGAATTAAGTCAAACCATGTTGGGTTACGGGGAGTGCAGCCTATATCAACATAATTTCTGTGATGTCATTTCAACATGGCGGTTAATGCTACTTCGACATTTCCTTTTTTTTGAGTGAAGTTAAGTATGACAGGAAGTCTGTGACGTCGCAAACTGAGTTATGTGATTGCCGCCTTACAACATCTATTACCGTATTAATAAGTATAAATCTGTGCCCGATTCCCGAACTATGCAACTATCTATCCTGTGCGTACGCGCAAGGTGTGACTAGTCAGGAAAGTAAGGATAAGACGATGGCGCAACAGTTCGCCTTCAATTTTTGTATAGGCAAAACGCGCTCCCACGAGTTCGAATAGTGGTATCTTTTTGACCACTGCAATGACTGATCGAAACGCGCAAGGAGCGACTAGTCAGGAAATTTAGGATGAGACGATGGCACAACAGTTTGCCTTCAATTTTCGGATAGGCAAACCGCGCTCCTGCATATTGAAATAGCGGTATCTTTCCTTTACAGCTACAATAATTGATATCCTCGCTTAAGAGTGGACTACAAAAAACACAGATTTACGGGAATTTTGCAACGTTGAAATTTACTCACGTACTCCGTCAAAAAAACGACGAATAGATAGAAAGTAGGCGTTGGCCATGCTCACATCGTTCAAAACAAGGAAAAATATGATTTTTCATCGACCTCTAGCAACCATGACGGGTAGGCAGAGGATCCTCAAATTACGTTCTTTTTTATTCCAGTGGATCCCTGCAGGGGAGATAGTGGCATCTTCATTCTCTGACCCCTGTGCTTTGCGCGAGGTTATCTGCAAATTAAGTTGTTATCTCGACATGTATCTGCCCACACTAATTCAGCTTGCCGTAGGCTGTCCATCCCCACGCTACACCCCCCCCCCCCTCCGGTCTCTCTCCGACGCACAATACCCTCTCATTCTCCCTTTCTATTATTTTTGTCCCTCTTGCTCATTACTCTAACAAAGATAATTAGACGATTTGATTAACATTTAGATAGTAAGACCTTGTCCTGTGAGGCAGGCAAAAGCCACGACAGAACTTCCTTCAGACGTTCTTTTCCTCAACTTTTGTTTTCAACCCTTTTTTTAACTTCTTCCCCTCGCCACGAATGCAATTAAGAAGGATTACAACTCCCAAGCTTTTGAAAAATACGGGATGAGAAAAATAATTTTGAAATTTTCTGATCCAACCGGGGGAAAAATGCCGCCCTGTGACGAGATAAATTAGACTGCACTGGGCTAAATGGGACTAAATTCGGTTTTAGAAACAACGCATGTGATATTGATTTCCCTATGCATACAAGTGCTTTCAAGGAAGAGCCAGAAAAAGTACCACCGAACTGATAATTTTGGGGAAAATGAGTTAGCGTCTTTGCCGTTTTCTATGGTATGAAATACGCAAGCGGATGATTTAGTTTTTTCCCAATTCTATAGGGGAGCGCTGCGATGACGTTAGATGTATGACACATTGACAAAATTGCAAATCCACCTTAAAAATTACAAAAATAGCGAAGCTTCTCTTCCTCCTGATAAATCGAAAGTTTGCAGATAGGCGGTTTTGTTTGTTAGCCATTGACATTCCTAATGCAGGGTGATCCAGGGTAAACGGTCAGACTGTACGAGCCAAGACACCCCCAAACCCCTCTTAAAATTGAGTTTTCGTTTATTTCAGATCATTTATGAATTTAGCATATAAAAGTGCAGGAAAGTACACATTTTCATAAGATTTGGTCCACTACCGCTGTTGAAATTCAGGAAAAACGATCTACATTCAGAAATTTGGGGGGCGTGGCTTCGACTGGGGGCTCTTTTAGAAAAAAAACTTTATACAACAGAAAAGTCTTATTTTGACCTATAGAGCACGCTCTAGCAGTCTGGCCGTTTACCCCTGGATCATCCCGTATAGTAATAGCTGGACAAATAGACGTATTTATGCTAAAAGATTTTATTACAAAAATAGACTTAATCATTAGGTTAAGTACTACAGTTATGAAAATTAAGACAATTGTAATTGACACCCTCGTAGGGGGTGGTTGTACACCTTAGTAACTAATAATAAAAAAAAAAAAAAAAAAAAAAAAAAAAAAAAAAAAAAAAAAAATGCTAAAAGGAACTATGTGCATAGGGTTTGCGAGGGACATCGTTCCTTTTATCTTAAATACGTCCCAGTAGATCTTACACCCTGGTCACAGAAAGGAGAACGACAAAGAACAGACAAAATCAAAGGTTTTCCAGGCTCGATAAACCTCGCGTGAAAATTAGTCTGGTGATAGTAATTAGAATTCTTCGTAGATGGAAATGCAAAAATCCTAAAAATTGAATGACAAAGAGTTTATCGCCGGCTGGAACAGAGGATGTATCCTTTGAAGCATCCACTCGGGGACGATCAAACATGGAACGGATCGCGACTGCGGGATTGCATTTGAAGGGCTCCTCTATAAACGCGGCGCGGCGATCGTTCAAACAAATCGGCTACTTTATTTCCGCGTTTTAACACTTCCGCCACCGCGGCGGAGCGCGCGCCAGGAAATAAATACAATTGACAGTAACAAGCAATCGACAGGATTTGAATATCAAACAGTTAAACTCTTCACCGGAGCGTTTTCCTCCCGGAGCCGTGCGACGAGAGTCTGAATAATTCCCGCGAATTAAAACAGTCGCCGATACAATGTGTTGAATGCCTAATTAACTGCCGCCGCTTCCCCGTTTTGATAAATGCAAAAAGCGAGCGGATAACCGCGACGGGGCGGGGCGGGGGAGGATATGCGTGGAAAATATCGCGACGAAATAAGGAAAATATTGCGCCGCAATGATAGAGAGAGCCGCTTACGCCCCGAGCGGATTTGAATTTTTATCCGGGGAGCCTCCAAGTTGCCATGTCCACCGGAACTTTCGTTGGGTGTTTAGTGAAGTTTTGACGTGATATTTTCTGAAACGCGAAAACCAATTTGCATGAAGTAACAACCCGGCTGTTAAAAATCTGTGCGACAACTCTTGGATGTTGATATAAACGGTCCGGTTGTTAATTCAACGTAGCTAGGATGTTACTTTAACAGCCACAGTGTCCATAACAACATTCAAGAATTGTCGCGCAGATTTTAAACATCCGGGATGTTACTTCAGCAAAAGTCTTTTTTTCGTGTAGTATATGTATTACATATTTTATTGATGAAATTAATTCTTAATCACTAGAAAAACCTATTTAGGAGGGCTTTTGGACGATTTTTGACGATTTTACAGAAACTAGAGGCTTTGTTTGATGACACGTTCCGCTTGAATACTACCTGCGGGTTAATTGTTGAAATCATACAAAGGAGACAAATTTCATAAAATTTTCAAAGGAACACTGGAAAAAAAAACACATTGGATCTAGAGTCCAGACTCTTAGAAACATCGACAAGAAAAAATACTCTCGATTCAATCGGATTTTTGCCTAAATCAAGAACCAAGCCTCTTAATTTGAGCGGATTTACTTTTGATTTAAGCTTAAATCTGATTAAATCAAGAGTATTTTATCTTGTCAATGTTTTCAAGAGTCTGGATTCTAGATGCAATGTGTTCTTTTTTCCAGTGAGTCCGTACAATTGTTCTTTCAAAAAAAATTGAATTGCCCAGTTTTTGGCTATAGCTAATGTGGCTTAGTTCCTCTCTGCTAAACGCGGTCCCAATTTAAGCATTCTGCGGGTTGATTGTTGAAATCGGTAGACAAAGCTATAGACATAGAAGACGAAAAAGATATGGAGGGATCCTATTGGCGGAAGTGGGTGGTTGCGATGGACAAAGGAGGTAGGTACTAGATTAACTAACGGCAACCCACGAGAGACCCTTTGGTTCGTCCATCATTTTCTCTCGAAGTCCATAAGAACCACCCATGTCAACCAATAGGCTCGCTCCAAACTCCTTATGTCTTCTTTGTCTATAGCTTTGTCTGCCAATGTCAACAATCAGCCCGCGGGTCTATTTTCTCAAAACAGATTTTTTTGTAATTACTGCTCTCTTCTATCACAGCAGGGTGATCATGAAAAATGTATTTTTTATTAGATTAGGCAAAAGGGCCCTCCTCACATTGGAAACAAACAATATTCAGATCAGCAAAAACACCGATTCGATAAACGAATGAAAAAAAACCCTTATCTTTAGTTTTTTACACAAAATTCTCTGATATGCTCTTCAGAACATTGGATCAAACATTTAAAACATAATTTTTATAAACAAGTTGTAAGCGTTTGACGAGTGATTAATTTCTATGGCTGGCGACAGTGCCGAAAAACTTTATCAGCGTAAAACAGCTTTAACTTAAAAACTCTAGATCGCCCCGGAAGAATCAATACAGAAATTTTTTTCGCGTTAAATGACTCAGGATTGGACCTAATTTTTTGGAAAGGAATCGCTAATTCTGGCTCATTCATAAAAGCACCCTTTTGCCATGGGAAAACAAATTGCACATTCGCTGTTTCGGCAATGAGCCAGGAATTGTGGTGCCTTATTGCAAGAATATAGTCCAATTATTATTGTTTTCCTGTGTTATATATAGTCTAATTATTATTGTTATACTGTGTTATAGATATCATTTGTTTTTCTTTTATTTTTCCACCTTTTGGCCTCCACTGTATGCGTTCAATTACTTTCAACGTTTTTGAAAGATAAAAGGGATAAACGATCGAGTTTTTGAAAAAACTGAAACATTAATGATTTCAAGTAAATCTATAGACGCAAAATATACTATAAGGAAAATTGACGACTGAAATCTAATTTGAGATTTGAGATTTATCATACATTTTTTACACAATTCTAAGAATAGGGAAGTCTTATTTTTAACCTTTAAAAGGCGAGTTTGAACTTGCTCTCGGCCACGAGGCACAATGTAATTTTGAAACTTTAAAAACGCAGTTCTTGAAAGAGAAAAAACTGCACTTTTCCCACTTTTTCTCCAAGCCCCTCATTTCAGACGTACTCTGTGACAAAAGACTCTGTCAGCTGAACCGAATGTACGGTGTTCAATATCAGCCGTATTGTTCGGTTCATGCGACCGAGCTTTTTCGTTAGATCTGTTTGGTTTGACCGTTCGGTTGTATGAACCGAGGATACGGGTCCCAGAACCGAGAGAGCGGTTACATGAACCGAACAATACGACCGATATTCAACACCGTACATTCGGCTCATATGATTGCAGCTTTTTTCTCAGTGTAAGATCGGCAACGGCGCAAAGTGGGACCGAAAAAGCAAAACAAGCTCTGCGGTATAAATTGAATCGGCACTCGAGGCAAGACTCGACTGGGAAGCCGGCGTTCTCGAGCCGGTAAGCTGTAAAACATTTCGGAACCAGTCAATTATCGTCGCCGGAGTTATTTACCCTTTCACTCCATAATTGCTCCACCCCCGACGCGACGACCCCGCATTTTTGTCCGAGATGAAATTAAATATTCGACACTTGCCTGGCGTCGCGTCGCGTGCGTTGTGCGTGTCGCGCGGGTGGCGTGACCGGGACTTCGAAGGGGCAAATATTGTTTTAACCTTGTAAACGCCGGCCCCCGGCCGTGGCGGCTATCCAACTCCGCGGGTATCTTCATTTAAATTTTAGATGAATTCTGTTTGTTTTCTATCTGCCGACCACCGTTCCGTTCCCCCTTTTATTGGTTCCGTCCTCGTCGTCCCACCGGTAGAAACCACTTAACTCCTATTATATTCTCGTTCAGATGCGTTGTTTTTGCATCGGAACGGCGGAACATCCCTGCATGTCCGCATGAGCGTAAATCCCCCCTCCTTCGCATCTCTTTGTGCGCCTCATCAAGTCCAAATCAGATTTATATGTAAATATCTTCCCCTCCTCCTTGCCCGTTTTTCTCCGTTCTCCGTGTTATCGTGTTTCGTCGTTGCCGTGCAGGCGCTGAGTGAAAAAATTGTTTTTAAATCGGAAAATAATCGAATCCTCGAAAGTATGTAACTGGATTACGGTTCATTTCAATTTGATGAACTTTTCTTGGATTTATTTCAATAAGTTGTATGTTTTTTGTTTTTAATCATGTTTAAATATGACCACTATGGGAGAAGAGACCTTATTCTGTTGAGGAAAACTTCTAACTGGAGCGATTTTTATTAAATTGGGCCACAAAATTGGATTTTGCAAGTGCAACAAATAGTTCTTTCCAGTGCCGGAAAAATTAGACAGAGAGCGGTTTAACTTTAATGCAATAAACTTTTGTACCGACATACAGAGTAAGATAACATTAAAATCCGACAATTTTATAACCTGAGCCAGATGGGTGACATTTTTGTGCAGCTTCTGCCCAAAAGGAAGTTTTTGTAATTTCAAACTTGAAAACTACCAGAGCTCCGGTACTATTAGACATTTAGACTGTATTTTCATGATGGACCAACTGTTCCTGACACATTTTAAAAACGATATACCTGCCATTGGTTTCCCTGCGTCGATGGTTGCTTTAATGGACGAGTCAAAAATTTAGTTTCTCATTGCAAAATGCAGTTCACTTGCGGGTTTTTTGTCTCAAAATGTTCGTAAAACACACCGACTCAATTTTCAGTTTTCGTGGACTAGGGTCTGTTTTCCCGTGGACGGACACAAATCCATTCAATTTAAGATAAGACTTCACGATACACGCCATCGGCTCATACACAAGCTCCAAACTAACATGCAATTCCTCCAACCCCTCCATCGACACATACACACACACACCCTCAGCCCCCCCCCCTCACATTCAATTCATCCTCACACTCTCGCGGAAAAAACCGATATCGGAGAAACGCGCTTCCTGCAATCCGCGCGGCGCACAGTGAAACGAGGCTCTGAGAAAAGTCCACCATGAAATTTTGGGCTGTGATTACAAATTTTGATGTTTCTTTCGTCACGTGTTAAGTTGTAAGTGGTGTTTCCTAACGGAAATTTTTCGAAAAAAAAAAAAAAAATTCAACTTCTTCGTTTTGTAATGATAAAGATAAAAGCCCTTAAAACATTACACAAGCAGGAAGCTCCAACGCATTCGCGTCGGAAAGCGGCTCTGGCGACGGTAGTTGTTACGCGTTTACGGTTTCCTTGGTAACCTTTGTTTGCTATCAGCTGATGTCGAGTAGTATGACTAGGAAGCTCCAACCACGGCATTCTTCGAAAAAAGCGCGAAAACTTATAGATTTGAATTTTCAAATTTTAAACGTAAAGTACATTTTTTCCAGTGCGAGATTAAAGCACAGACCCGTTTTGAATTATTGACAGTATCACCATGATTCCAAAAATACACTACACAACATAGCATTCGCTCACAGGAAAAAGATATCAATTAAAATAAAATCAGTCCCCCCTAAACAGCAGAAAATGGCGCCGATTCCCATCAACCAACACGCGGTCTCTCCATTGTAACATGGTCCGTTGATACTCCCCAGCTGGGACCGTCCGGAATAGCAGCTCTAGTGCAAGCACCAGAGCCGCTAACAATCATGTCCAACTCCCCACTTTTACTCGCCCTGTGTGCGGCGTTCGGGGTCGTTGAAAACAGGTACACGCCATCACTATTTGATCAGTCTCATTCGAAATCCCGCCAAACTCGCCGAGTCGAGAGAAAACACCGAACCGGGGGGAGGGGGAAGGGGGCAAAAAAGACGAGACCCCGCGAAAGAGCACTCAAAGCAGAAACCGCATTCCTGCTAGACATTTTGAGTGCCGGTTACGCGGTTTTGCGAGGGGGAGTTTCGAGAGCGGAAGCGCTCCGAGGGCGGGTGCTCAGGAGCGCCTGCCAAACAGGAACTGCAACCGGCCGCACTCGCTCGCCGCAGCGAAAAAGGGAAAAAGCGGGGGGCGGGGGCGGGCGGTAAAAAAGGCGAAGGAGCTGGCTTTGTTCCCGGGCGGGAAATACTTAAGCGATGATAAAACGGGAGGTGCAGCTGTCACGCGATTCCCTCCGCGGGGAAATTAATAGGGTCGTTGTGACAATTAATGACAGTTATGATTGATTAGAGTTGAGCCAACACTAATGGAGTAATTAAATACGTCAAATGAACCATTCAGCCCCTGCCCTGCCCCACTGTTCCCCGCCCGACCCCCGCGAGGATGTGGATTTTTACCGGCACGGAAACGCTGCGCAAGAATCCGTTTTTTACATTTTTTAATTTTATTTATTTTTTTTTGCCTGGTGAAAAAGGATTACCGGGTGCCCTCCCTTCCACCAAGGAGTGGTTGGTGGGGAGAGCAGGAAGGAATTCCAATTCTTTCGTGTCATTAGCATGATATGCCTTCCAGGGGACCCTGCTTAGAAACAATGTAATTACTTAAGCCGTGACTTAAGGATATCAAAATGTCACGCGGTTGCCGAATCACATTAAAACTGAGCCGTGAGATGTATACTTGGAGGTTTAGTGGATGAACTTGAGAAATGCGTTTTTGAGATTTTAAAAGGAATGCCATGTTGAAGTTGAATGAATGCATTTCGTAGGTTGCCGTTATTAGATAGTCTATTACTTTTCTCCTTCGTCCTTTGCAGCCACCCACTTCCATCAACTCCTTCCTCTCCCAACTCCCTCCCCGGGGAGGAGGGGGTCGCTTCCCTTTTTGCCTTCTTTGTCTATCGCGTTCGGGAGTTTATAACTGAAAATTTCACTGATTTTTCCCGATTGCGCGGAATTCGCAAAACTTTGGGCATAAATTGTTAAGTTAGAATAGAGTCCCTCCTTTTCGTATCTTTCGTCTATAATGGACCACTAGACAAGGTACGAATTTAAGCAATCTGATAAATGTTTCTTAGCCAGAATTTCACGTAAAACACCATTTTCACAACGAAAATTACTAAATCCAACTCTTAACAAAGATATTAACATTTTCATTACACATTGGTTACGAGGAATTTGAACTTGCCGCTCACAAGAAACTCAAATCTCTGTGCAAGTCAAATTGCACACAACAACGGTTTCAGCAAGCTTCTCAATCGAGCAATGTTAATTTCCCACCATGTGTTGTTCAAACTATAAGCAATTTGCTACTTATAGCTGAGCCAAAGCGTCAAGATTGAGGTTGCCAGATTTTTCGCAGAGACTGTCATGATAACGTTTAGCGCGCGATGTGAATCACGTAGAGCATTGAGTTTTCGTGAGCGGATGGTTTGAATTCACGTACTGAGAATCATTAAATATCTTCGTAAGGTATAGATTTCGTTAATTTTTGTTGTGCGCATCGTATTCTACGTGAAATTTTGGTTAAGAAACATGAATCGAAATGCTGAAATTTGTACCTCGTCTAGTGGTCCATTTTACCTGTCAATTTCAATAATCAGCCCGCTAGGAAATTGTCCTCAGTGTAGAATATCAAACTCTGATTTTGGACCAGAACTCAACGAGCTGAGCTGAGCATGAAATTTAAATGTCACCGCTGAAAACCCTGGCCCGACGTAATGCCGTTACGGTGGCGGTGCGCGAGTGGTGCGGTCCATCGGCGGACTAATTGATCGGTGCGATCGGCTCGGCTTTTATCTTGGCCGGGCGTCGGGCCTCGCTCTTCAAGGCCGTGAATCGCGCCAATTTATTGCGTTAATCTAGCTCCATTATAAAAATTTGATTCATGGCTCGCGGCGAGCGGCGCTTGACCCCCGTTGCGACATAATCAAAAGCTTTCTCGTCCCCTGCCCCCCTCCCGGTCGGCCGGTTCCCCTCTTAATCCCCCACCCCCCGCCCCGGCCGCGGAGGCGTAATCGGGCCTGCAGGCCATTTCGGCCGCGGCCTCCGGCGTCCAGGCCCGCAGTCTGATTAAATTTTTACACTCTACCTGTGCCGCTGTTGCCGGGTTCGCGCGGATGGGGGCTATCGCTCCAACGCGGGAGACTAGAGCAGGGGCGCAGCTATGGGCCTTGTACAAACTTTAACTATAATTAAAAAATGGGTGTTCTAAATCTCTGAAAATTCAGGGAGATGTCGCAAGGAATTAGTAATCCAAAAAATTGTGTCAGTGATAGATTCTTCAAAAGTAAAATTGAGCAAAAATCATGCTGGGCTTAAAATTAAAGTCTGAAACTCCATCCTGCGGACTGATTATTGAAATTGATGGACAAAGCTATAGACAAAGAAGTCATAGCGAGTATGGAGAGATCCTATTGGTTGAAACCGGTGGTTCCTATAGACAAAGGGAGAAAATGATAGACTAACTGTCGGGTCTCTCGTGGGTTGCCGTTAGTTAGTCTATTACCTACCTCCTTTGTCCATTGCAACCACCCGCTTCCACCAATAGGATCTCTCCATATCTCTTTTGTCTCCTTTGTCTATAGCTTTGTCTATCAATTTCAATAATCGGCCCGCTGAATACTATACATTTTCTATAAGTAACTTTCAGACTGTTTTAACCTAATTTTTGGACGGCTCTGTTTATAAATAGTCCACTCATTCATCTGTATCTCTTGTCAAAAGGGCATAATATCTCAGTATCCCCGTGAGCCGTCCATAATTCCCTGCGCCTTTTTCCTGAATTTCCGGTTAATTTTGAACAAAAACATTTCTGAATTTTCGCTCTTTTGATTACAGTACTTTCTTTTGCATGATTTCTGAATCATTGAAACGAGACATTTTCAGCGCAAAATCTCTTAAAATTGAAAATAATGCAATGTTTTGGTCAAAGAAAAAGGCTCGGCAGCGAAATTCCCAACCATTCCAGGTAGTTCCTGAATATTCAAGAACTTGTCACCCCGGTGTATGTCTCGTTTGGAAGAAACCCTTTTCCGCAAAAATCGTTCCGTGCTTCGATGTATATCGACGGTGTAAGTCGGCAATCAGATAACTCAGTTTGCTTCCTCAGTAGATTCTTAAACATTTTCAGAGAATCATGTCAATTTGTTCTCCTTTAAAAAAATAACATAGAGCCGGAGATTTTCAGACACCGGAAACGAGATATGTGATTGCGGACTTGCGCCGTCGATATGTACTTTGAGTCTAGATTCACCCCCGTGCGGTGGACGAATTCGACATACATCGGCAACACCAGGCGTGAGCTGTAATTCTAGCGTGGGAAGATTTATGCCTCGTCCGAGTTCATTGCGCAGAGCCTCCCGTGCCACGCGAAAACAACCCAACTCCAAGAGGGATGATGGGAAAATAGGGGGTTTTTCCTTGGTGTCGGAACGCAGTGACGCTTTTCCTTGATGCTCGAATGGATGGCCTGCCTGGGCGAATTGCTCGGCGTATGGTGGCCCGGGGCCCCCTTGACATGCATAAAGGAAGCGGCTTAGTCCTTCCGGCTACCTACATAAAATACGCCGCTTACAGAGCGCTTTTCCGGATAAATTTCACAGAGATTTTCTCCGATTCCAGCTTAACCTCAACGGCGTTTCAGCACAGGACACTTTCGAGCGCTGTGAGCTACGCGGAAAGGCTTGGCCCGCTTTCTTCTCCTCTTTCGGCGAACGTCTAATTTGAGTCTTAGAGCTGACGCTGAAAGCTTCATGACGCTGTAAGATTCAGGCTTTCGGAAAAGGATTAGTCGGAATTATGTTCTTTTTGGGGATGGATTTGAAGATACCACTGCGGTGAAAATTCCTCCTCTTGATGATTCTTTCATTGGATACCTTTTTCTTAGATGTTGCCTCCTCGAAATTTCACGTAGAACACAATTTGCGCAACGAAAAATGCTTACTCTCAACCAAAGTATTAACGTTTTTAATTAGTATTGACTACAAAAAACCTACATTTCCGGCTAAAATTAAAAACTAGGGTCTATACTAGACTTAAATTGCGCACCACACCGGTTTTGACAAGTTTCTAATAATTGAAAAAGGTTTTTTTTAGTCATTTTTAAAGTGTAGACATCGTGGAGTTGCTGAGCCGAGGCGCCAATATTGAAGTTGTCATGTTTACATACTGCAAAGATTGTCACAGTTTGGTGTGCGCTTTAACGAAAGGAGATAATTATTTGCTTTAATATGAATGGGAAGTTGAAAGTAATGCGTAGAAAATCGTTAATATCTTCGTCAGGAGTGTATTTCAAAACTTCGTTGCACAAGTAGTGTTCTCCGCGAAGTTTTGATGAAAAAACATTTTGTTATCAATTGTTACCACTGAAATCAGTTACCTAATCTGAAATTAAGTTGTGGTCTTCGTGATTTATACTTTGTGACCCTGGTCATGAAGCGCTTGCTTCGAAAAGCTTCGGTCAAATTTTATTAATAAAATGTAATTTTTTTGTAAAAAATGTAAATATATTACACTATTTCTAGCATTTGCCTACACTACACATGCCAATATATTCAGTGCTACTACCTTTTAGACAGTGTGTCACACAATGTTTCGCTGAACTTGAAAAAACATGTATCACAATGCCTAAAGTCGCCCCTTGCCCAGTGGTCTACCTAATCAATTGATTATTCCCCTTGATTATTTCAAGAGTAATAATTTCTTTTACTACTTTTTTGAAGCGAAAAACAATATAGGTTAATCACAATCTCGAAAAGGCTCCGACGAAGTTGTGATTCTGGCTTTTTTATAAACAAAAATTGAGGAACCGCGTCAGGCGCAGACCCATGGTAGTATTTTCACCTCCAATTATTCGAATAGGCAATACGGACATCCACAGAGGAGTAATAGTTGTATCAAGGCGCGCCGTATCCCACTCCGCACGCGATGACATAAAATGTAATCGAATTAGGTAAAATGTTTTAATGCGAGAACAAACGCAACGTTGATGAAATCTGCACCTTGTCTAGTGGTCTATTAACTTTCTAAGGGACAAAAAGGGCCCTTCTTTGCGGAATACAAGGTTTCAATCAACACGTTTCCGCTCTGATAGACATCATGAGAGTGTGCCTCTGTGCCCGTCTCAATTCGGGGGAATAGCGTGGGTGTACATCACCGCAAGGGATAGGCAATTAATAAATCACCCATGTTGGACTGTACTTGGAGCGGGGTGTCACTGTCCCTGTGTCCCTGCCTCATTATAACATATGTATTCGGTGGCCTCCACGGGCGTATCTCACTTCCACGTGAGCCCTGCTCTCCGTATATCTCCATGCTTTCTCGGGCTCATGCGGAAATCGAGCTAAGCCCTTACTTCTGAGGAGCGACGTAATGTCCGGTCACCGGAACCCAGTCCCGTTCTCATTTCATGAGTCATCGAGTCTATGCTACCGGATCCATCTTTCACGCTCCCTATCTCCAAACTAATTGTAAGCCTCTGTCATTGCTTTCCGTAACTGATAGAATAAGGAAATCACACACTTCCGCTCAAAGCCTGCTATATGTGGTCGGGTTGACGGAGGTGGTTTTTTTTTAATAATTCACTAACGGAGAATTTGCATGCAAATTTTTTATTGCTTCATTTGAAAGTGCGGGAAGAGTTGATTTCGCAGTATTTTTTATAATTTATTTCAATAGATTTAAAAGTGAGAAAATGCACCGAGGTGAGAGAGAGGAAAAGAGAGAGGACGTGCGTCGATGCGACGGCGCAGTGATACAACTATTCGTACTCGATGGATGTCCGTGTTGCGTCTGCCAATTGAAGGCGCGATGGCGCGAGGCGTGACCTCGCAATGTTCCACTCTATTCTGCCGATGAATCGCGTATTTTCACAACTTCAAATATCAGCCCCAGTAAATTCAGGGATTTACCATAGTTGCTCATAAATTTTCGGCAGATGAAAGGTAAAGCTCACTGCTTTAGATGGAGAATTTGCATGCAAATTTTTTATTGCTTCATCTGAAAGTGCTTAAAGAGCTGATTTCACAGTACTTTTTATACTTTTTTTCTGATATGGGAAATAGTATAAAAATAGATTTAAAAGTGAGAAAATGCACCGCCTAGTAATATCTGACGTAATATCCGCCTATCTGACGGCATTTCCCATTTAGACACAGGTATTTTACGGGATTAGATAATTTTGTCATATCTCCTCCAATAATTGTTCAATTCATGAACCAAGGGTATCCTCGTGTTCAATTCACTCAATGGTTTCCTTTTAAATACGAAATTCATCAATTTTCAGACACCTGCAAATTCTCCATTCCATATCATTGAAATTAATTTAATAATTTACCAAATTACTAATTTTCGCGAAAAAACGCTCATTTATGAACATTCCTTGGCCATCTCGGTTTGATATTGGAATATGAAGCTTAGTAATGACATTTTTTGTGTTAGGAGGTTTGCTGCCCTTTTGGGCCCTACGAACTCCATATTTCGACATGACCGCACTCAGTAACAAAACGAGAGTCATTTCTAACGGGGGATAACGGCCTTGACACTGCCTGACATATATGCCTGACTTGGGAGAAAAGGAATGGTAAAAATTCGAAAAAGCCGACCGTCATTTATGGACGACTCTCTACTGCTCTCTTGAGTAATGCAGTAGCAGGGTTGCTGCCACGCAAAAATCCCTTTACGCAGGCATGGACCATTCGGAGTGAAATCGGATTCGCGGCACCGATTTGACAACATCGTGCAAGTGCTTGAGCGAGCGATTATAACAGCTTGAGATCGGCGGGCGAGTGTGATTGGAGAGCGGCTGAAATATCGCCCCGCTTGCAGACTTGCAGCAGCGGCGCCGACTGTGTTTCTTTCCGTTGGGCAGCCCGGCCATGATCCATTATCGATATTTCCCCTTTTGAAGCTGTGGGAAAGGATCGATTATTGAGGTACACCCTGTTTATCGATCCATTTCCGTAGGTTTGAATGGCGGATCAATCGATACATCGCGAAGCACGCCACGCCACTGCCCGGCCGCCGCCCGGCTGGCGAATTAATCACCGCGGGTTGCATGCCTCCACTGGAAGGCGCGACCGGCGAGATTTACGGTAATGCGCTCCCGGTATCGGCCGGCTCCCGACCAAATCGCAATGCGCCTCTTTTTATTTCGCACGCGCGGATTGTGATTTCATCCGAAATATGACAACCGCGCAGCGGCGCTGCCAATCGCTTTAGCGTCACTTTTTCACGCTTCGGCCTCGGTTTTTCAGCCGCGGTAAGGCTTAAATGCCGGCCATTATTCAAAAGCCATGTTGCCGTGTTTGGCTGGATTCCCTCCGTGAAGATTGAAACATTTTGGGTTATGGATGGTACTTAATTAGCTGGCAATATTGATTATTATCAAGGATTTCCCTTAATTCTAAATTCTGAAAGTTAATCTCTTTTTAACTTAATTATCTTTTTTATGCATTTAATACAATTTTCAATTTCGAAACAAAAACAAAATTCATAGAAAAAAATTGGTAACTTGCACCGCACGGATATGGTTTCCTATGATTGGTATATTAACTGGATTTCATTTTTCGAAGGAAACTAAATTATATCCAAATTTGACCAATATTTTGACTACATTTTGCAATTAGGAACTACAGTTTTTGGATCATCGTAAGCAACACTAATGTGTATAGGGGGACTGATAGGACTTACGCTCTCTATAAAATGAGCCAAATATTGTAATTCCTTATTACGAAGAGAAGTCCATTCGTGACACAATTTGACTATATTTTGCAATTTGGAACTATAAATTCTAGCCCGGTTTAAAAACCGGTATGTGCCATTAGTTTCCCTATGCACATAAGTGTTTTTCCAGAAGAGCCAGAATTTATAGTTCAAAATTGTAAAATGCAGTCCAATTATGAAATGGTATACCGGATTCACTTCAATCGATGACCTTCTTCACGTTGATTGTGTCACTTCCGCGAATAAGAGGTCCGTTTTGCCTGTTTACAGTCTAGAATAAAAACGTTAATTCCTCACGTATGAGTTTATATTGTAACTTTTCAATGTTTCGAACATGTTATTTTTAAAATTTTGATGGGGGAACATGTTTTTCGACGATCTGATTTCTACTCTGTCTTGGTGGTCCATTCCCTACCCGGTATGTTCCC